>NW_024420501.1:5759934-5781906 GCF_014898765.1 Herpailurus yagouaroundi
GTGTAGTATTTACCCAGAGGAAATGAAAACACTAATTTGACAAAGTATACAGACCCCTATGTTTATAGCGGTATTATTTACAACCTCAGTAAACCTATTATGAAGCAACCTCAGTGTCCATCAGCCGACGAATGATCAAGATGTAAAGTGTGTGTGTATTACTATGGTGGTGCCCAGAAGGGAGGGGGGCCCCCAGATGGGCAAAATGGGTGAAGGGGAGTAGGTGGTTCAGGCTTTCAGTTAAGGAATGAATAAGTCGCGAGGATGAAAGGCACAGTAAGGAATACACTCAATGGTATTGTGACGATGTTGTATGGTGACAGAGGGTAGCGACACTTGTGAGTCCAGCATAGTGTATAAACTTGCCCAATCACTATGTTGTACACCCGAAACTAATGCAACACTGTGTGTCGACTACACCTCAATTAAAAAAGAAACCATCCATAGGTGCACCCGGGGGGCTCAGTCAGTTAAGCATCCGACTCTTGGTTTCGCCTTAAGTCCTCTCTCGGTTCATGAGATCTAGCCCGGGGTCAGGCCCTGTGCCGGTGGTGCGGAGCCAGCTTGGGATTCTCTCTCTCCCTCTCTCTGCCCCTCCCCGCACTCTCTTTCAAAATAAATAAATAAACTTAAAAAAAAAAATCATTCACAAGCGAATTTTCTGCCATAGGCCTCTATCTGCATAATTAGGAACACTTGTAAATATACTTTTTAAACGTAACAAAAAAAAAGCAATACTAACATTTAACGATCATTGAGGTTTATATCTATGATAATTAAAATTTCTTCGAATGATAATTCTTTTAATGGCTTCAAAACATAGTATTTTTGTACTAGAACTTGACACATTTTAATATTTAGCACCATGAGACGTCCTAGAGGAAGAGAGAAATAAATAATCCATATTCTGATGCCAAATTCTAGTGAAGAAAACAGCCACATGCATAAATCCCTACAATATAGCACTACAATAAGCATTACTATTGGACCCAGGATTTTACTATTTCAGACACTTTTGCAGCACAAAAGATTGTTAGAGTAATTTATAACAGTTATGAGTGAGTTATGCACCAAAGTATCCATATTTTTATTAGTCCCCTTGCAAATGACTGAGGAATCTTTTCTTCTTTTTGGCTCATCTTATGTATTTGTCTTCTTACATAATGTGATTTTAAGATGAAATGTTTCTCTGCTTCATGTGACATGATCAAAACTAGTCAGTTCCCTGGAGGTGCCTGGGTGGGTCAGTCAGTTAAGGGTCCAGCTCTCGTTCTCGGCTCAGGTCACGATCTCATGGTTCGGGAGTTTGAGCCCAACGTCAGGGTCTGCACTGACAGGGCAGAGCCTGGCTGGGATTCTCTCTCTCCTTCTCTACCTGTGCCTCTCCCAACCTCTTTGCTCTCGAAACAAATAATAAATTAAATAAATAAATAAATAAATAAATAAATAAAATACTTTTTTAAAAAACCCAAACAAACAACACAACCAGTTGCTTGCGATGCAGCCCGGATCTGAGAACAGAGCAGGCTTCAGCCCCATTCAATCTCTCCCTTCTCTCAGAAAATTCAGATTATTTTTGAGGGCTAATTAATCACCCGGAGGACCCTATACCAAAGCCTTTAAAAAGTCCTTAAGGGGCGCCTGGGTGGCTCAGTCGGTTAAGCATCTTGATTTTGGCTCGGGTCATGGTCTCACGGTTCGTGAACTGGGAGCCAGGGTACGGCTCTGCATCGACAGTGCGGTGCCGGCTTGGGATTCTGTCTTGCTCTCTCTGCCCCTCCCCCACATCAAAATAAACAAATATTAAAAAAAAAAGTGCTTAAAATCGTCATCGCTTGTGGCTTTGGCATCTTGGAAATGTTGTCCACTTCTATGCATCTTTTCTACCCTGAGAAAGGGGCCTTCTCAGAAGCTCTGTACTCTGATACTTGCCCTCCCAGGGATCGTTGTATTTATTGTCCTGAGTTTTGGAGCTCAAGAAAGAATATGCACATTTTAGAAGATATATAGGGCCTTCCTTTGCTGAGGACCTAGTGGACATCATTTCTGGTTGCAGAATAAGGGAATTTGATCTGGTGTGAGACACTTCATTCCATGTGGCAGAAAGTCACAGTGGACCGCTAATCCGAGGCCTACACTGAAGCTTGAGTCAACCCCCGTCCTCTGTAGCTGGAGCAAGTGTCTTGTTGGGGCCATCTAACTGACACCGCAGCTCTGCCACACGACCTCTCCCTCCCTCCACTTCCTTCCCTAAAAGTGGAAGGGAATGGACATCCCTGGAAGCTTCTCGATGTCCTAGCATCAACACACGCACGCTCCCGGCCGTGCATGGAATTCTTCTCGGCAGCTCTGTGTAGCGGAGGTTCTCACCCTTGTACAAAAGAAGGAAGCTGAGGCACAGAAAGGCAAAATATGTAAGAAGTCATTGCCCAAGTTCTCACAGCTGGAAAGTGGTGGAATCAGGTGTGTAAGTCTCTCCAGTTCCAAAGCACAGCTCCTTTTCAAGCGTACCTTGCTGATCAATAATTTAGGTGAGGTGTCAGAGGAAAAGTCCGGAAGAGAGTGTACAAACGAATTTTCAGGAGAGAAAGAGAAGGGAAAGGCAGGAATAAATAACTTCCTGCTTCCTTCAGGACCTTCTTGTTTATTTGCAGGTGAAATTGGTATTACCTTTCATGATTTCCTATTTCACATACCAGCTATGTATTTTCCCGTGTAAGTGACTTCAAAAATGTAGGTGAGTGCTGCAAGTGATTAGCCCTTGCAGCATCGTTTTCGAGTTTCAGAGGACTCCACAACCATTAATTACTCACCTACATCTGGAAGGCAAAGCAAGAATTATTGCCTTCGTTGAACCAAAGGAAACCGAGAGGTCAAGCAGTTCCCCACGGTCCCCACAGCAAGCAAATGATGGAGTGAGTCAAGAATTGGAAAGCATACTTCCTAATTTCAAGTCTATATTTAGACATTGACTTTCTAATTTTCTGGTATGAGAAGGGCAGTGCTGCTAACAATGCAGAACTATTATTCTGCCGATCACTCAGCGGAAGGCATGTTTGTTAGAGATGGGGGAGACAAGGAGAAGGGAAGAGAGAGACGGGAGCAGAGAGACCGTTTTCAAATAAAAGGAACGAAATGCCATATTCCTTGTGGGAGGCAACAGGGAGCTTTGTCAGAAAGAAGGGAAAACTCGAGCTGAATGGGAATATATAGGCCGGGAGGCAAGCAAACAGGCCAGCGGTCCAGAATTTTCTTCACACCGCAGGTGCTCCTCCCCAGCAGACTTCAGCATAAAAATCGAGGGCTACGCAAAAAGACAGATGTGGGATTTCAGAACTTTGAGTCGAGTGCACTTTTGCTCATCACCACTGGAGTGTTCCTTGAACATCTCCAGGAACATTACAGAAAACCTAAATGAAAAAGATACATGGTGTAAGAAGAGAAAAAAAAGATTGGCAGGGTCTATTCGGTAGGGAACAAATCTGGCCACAATTAGATAATACTAAATCAGCAACCACATAGAAAGACTGCAATCATCTTTAAGAGGTTATTTGAAACTTTTTTTTTTAATTTTTTTTTTAACGTTTATTTATTGAGACAGAGAGAGACAGAGCATGAACAGGGGAGGGGCAGAGAGAGAGGGAGACACAGAATCGGAAACAGGCTCCAGGCTCTGAGCTGTCAGCACGGAGCCCGACGCGGGGCTCGAACTCACAGACCGTGAGATCATGACCTGAGCCGAAGTCAGATGCTTAACTGACCGAGCCACCCAGGCGCCCCTATTTGAAACTTAAAAAAAAAAAATGTTTATTTTGAGAGAGAGAGAGAAAACGCGTGGGTGGGGGAAGGGCAGAGAGAGAGAGGTGAAAGTGAGAATCCTAAGCAGGCTCCATGCCGCCAACCAGCTTTTTGAAATCGCCTCTCCCAAGTATCTTGAGATACCTCGCTGAGCTAATGACTTGACTTCCTATTTTACTGAGAAAGCAAAAGCCCAGAGAGGACATCCTAGGAGTCCACAATCAAACCTATCAAGCTACGTCTCTGCATCGTGGGCCCATTTTACGTGACTTCCCTCTTGCCTGTTACAAGGGAGGGACTGTTCCTATTGTGATCAAGGCCCGTCCTCACCACACGTGCACTGCAGTCCAAGCCCTCTTGTTTTGCCAAAGATCGCATCTCCGTAGTCATGTATCGTTTACCCATATTCAGCCTCTGTGTCCCACGTCTGTGCTGGTCCACCTGACCCTCAATCGGGCACGGAGTGTGGGGAGGTGATTGTGTCGTCTGGACAGCTGCCCACCTGTACCACCGCAGCAAGTGGTTAAGGACTGGCCGGTTACTTCCGTTTTGGTCGTGCCCATCAACGACTCCAACTCCTGGCAATTCATCCCTCCCTGGCTTCCTAACCATGACATCACATGGAAGACAAGGGAAGCAAGAGAACCGAAACAGGTTTAAAATGAAGAATACAATGGGGGCGCCCGGGTGGCTCGGTCAGTTGAGAATCTGACTCTTGATGCCAGCTCCGGTTGTGATCTCACAGTTAGTGAGCTCGAGCCCTGCATCGGGCTCTGTGTTGACAGCGTGGAACCTGCCTGGGATATTCTCTCTCTCTCTCTCTCTCTCTGTCTCTCTCTCTCAAAATAAATAAATAAAAACTTTAAAAAAACTCACCAGAATGAATACAAGTAATGATTACCTCAATGAGTCCGAGGTGACTTTGACTCATTTCAGCTGAACTTATGAAAAAAAAGTCAATTCTACATAATTGGTGTGTAAATCTAAATTATACTGGTTGAATGTAGAAGACTAATAATTCACTTTCGGCATTTTATTTTTCAATTAATGTTACAAAAAATATGTTTTTGAGATACAGTTCTCTGGATTTTACCACGTATATAGATTTGCACAGAAACTCCCGTCTGCTACTTTTGGGGTTACGTCCTCCTCTTACCCCTGGAAACCACTGATATTTGGAATCGCATGTGTGCTTTTTTGTTTGAGACTGGCTCTGTTCAGTCAGCATTCCTGTGGGATTTCTCCAAATTGTTGTGTGTATTGTATATGTGTGTATCCGTCGTTTTTTGTTCTGTTTTGTTTTGTTGGCTGCTGTGTAGGATCCCACTGTACAGATTTATTGCAGCTCATTTATCCATTTACCCCTTGAAGGCCATTCAGAATATTTCCAGTGTGTGGAGATTATAAACAGAGCTTCCACAAATATGTGTGTGCAGGAATTTATGTTGACATAATTTTTTGCTTCTTTGGAGTAAATATCTTACATTGGAATTTCTGGATTATATGTTACATGTTCACTTTTACATAAACTGCCATTCTTTATTTTCTTTTTTAACTGTAAGTTTATTTTTATTTTGCCAGAGAGAGAGCAAGAGCGAGAGAGAGAGAGACAGAGCGCACACACATATGAGTGGGTGACGGACAGAGAGAGGGAGAGAGAATCCCAAGCAATCTCCAAGTTGTCACCATGCCAAGCCTGACCCAGGAATCCAACTCCCAAACCGTGCGATCATGACCTGAGCCGAAATCAAGAGCTGGATGCTTAAGCCAATGAGCCACCCAAGTGCCCCAGTCTGATGGATTTTTAAAAACATAAAATCAACTAATCATATAAGCTTCCTTTTGAAAACTTGTGAGTCATTTCAACAACCCACACCTCTGCCCTGCAGCTCAGGAAAGAATTATTAGTCAGGGAGGAACTAGCTTTAAAAGATCCCCTTTGAGTGTTGCACAGATATTTTACCATGTTTTTTTTTTTTTAGTGCGTTCTTACCAATTCTTTTATTTCCTTGATTTTGCTATGAGCCCACCCACACAAACACTAGAGTGAACATGTTTCTTGTTTTTTTCATAAAATTGAAGTGAACGTGCTAGAGTCAGAAATAAATGTATTCAGCTTTTGCTTTTAGAAAAAAAGAAAAAAATTGAAGCTAACAACCTCGTGTCTTTGTTCTCTCCTCCACGACCGAGAAGGGGTATTCTAAATAAGACTGACATTAAAATTGTACTATTTCTGGGGCGCCTGGATGGCTCCGTCAGTGAAGTGTGCGACTTCGGCTCAGGTCATGATCTCGTGGTTCGTGACTTCGAGTCCCGCCTCGGGGTCTGTGCTGACAGCTCAGCCCGGAGCCGGCTTCGGATTCTGTGCCTTCCTCTCTGTCTGCCCCTCTCCCCTCGTGTTCTGTCTCTCAAAACTAAATAAAAACATTTAAAAAATAATAAAATGTTTTAAAAAATAAAAGAAAACTGTACTATGTCTTACTTTTGCATTGAATTCACATACATAAGAAGTGATTTAAAGCTAATGATCAATTCAGGGAGCAATAGCCAATAACCTACTAGCTGTCAGTTACTGTATCAGGTGATGGGGATATAAAGATGGGCAAGATGTGGATCCTAACCATAGGGATCCCATAATCTGATGGGGGGATGAAAAATACCAGTATGAACAGAAACCACCAGTGACTAAGCTATTCTTGGGTATAACTTTGTCACTAATGGAAGAAATATTACCTTCTTTGAGTCTGAAAGGTCACTGGTGAGTGTACCCATTAAATGCTTCTTGATGAAGTGTCTGTCAAATTCAAGTAAGTTATTCACATGCTAGGTTTCCCCAGATCCATGATTTTTAAATTAAACTCTTCCAAAGCTTATTACAAGGACAGTGCTTCCCCCTAAGCCCAGTAGGATGAGCAAGTAAGAACAAAATGTCAGTAGAGTGCATGACATATGTCCTTTTAGTTTTGGGTTCCTCGTTCCACGCATTTAGTTTTCTTGGAATTAGGATATGCATGGATAACGGTGCCATTCATTTTTCCGCTCGAAAATCACGTACCTGAGAAAATTTAGTCTCTTGACAGAAAATAAACATAGTTCATTTAAGATGCATTCAACCAGCCCTCCGTTATATTCCCAGCACTGTGCTTGATTCGAGGGACATACACGTGAATAGGACAAGGGATCATCCTCCAAGTGGCTGAAAATCTAGTGAAAAGAGTTGGAGACACATGCAGTTAACAGGGAAGGAGAAAGCATATGAACCATGTGGAGAGGTAGCACAGGGCAGATCGGGATAAAATCTGAGAGGCAAAGCGTGGTTGGAAATTTATAGTCTGACATATGGCAAGGTGCTGCAGCCCTTGCAATTGTGATCTCTCTAGGACAGCAACTTTCTTGTGGCTTCCGGATACCGTGTTTATCCGGTTCTCGAGAGTCTGATCTTTACGGGCCCTCTCTCTGTTCTTCTTTTCCCTTGCTGTCTCTGACCCCGAAATGCTGCCGTCTCCTAGTGTTATGGACTGAAAATCTGTGTGGCTCCAAGAGTCCTGTGTTTAAATCCTATCCCTCTTAATGTGATGGTATTGGGAGATGGGGTCTGTGGGTTTATCAGGTTATTAGGGGAGCCCTTGAGAACAGGATTCGTGCCCTTATAAAAGAGACCCCAGAGAACTCTTCCTCCGTTTCTGCGGTGTGAAGATAATGTGACATCTGGACCACCTATCTCCATCTTCACCTTCTCCATAGGTATCAGATGCGTATCTAATGGCCTGTTTTATATCTTATCCATTCCTACTACGAATGAGGATATAGCGGCGAGGGAACACGGATGGGGTCACTGTCACCTGGACATCCTACAGGCCATCAAAACCTCAATACACTCAAACTTGAACAGGTGCAGTTTCTCTCCTAAAGGAAGAATAACAGTTAACATTTATAGAGTACTTACTGAGAGCCACAATTCAGAGAATTTTATGTCCATTAACCTCCTCAATCTGGGTAGCAAACCTAGGAGATACGTGCTATCTTCACTCTCTACAAATGAGGAAACCGAAGCAAAGGGGTATGAAATGTTTCACTCAAGTTCACACAGAAAATAACTGGCAGAGCTGGCCTGTACATCAAGGTGGTCTTCTTCCAAAGTCTGAAGTTACACCTGCTGCATTCTATCTCTTCTGGAACCTCATCCGGGATTCTCTCTCAGGGACACGACTATCCAACCTATTGTTCTCGATCTCTCCCTTTTATTTACGCTCTCTTCCTTTTCCATTTCGGCAGCACCACGCCCCCCATCACCCATCACCCGTCACCCAAGCAATCAATCACAAAATCCTGTAAGTTTGACGTCTCTCAATAGTTTGTGTTGTTATATTGCTCAGGCTCTACACTTTCACTCCACCTGCCCCTTGCACAGTTGTCTGGGACACCGAAAGCGCTTGTTCACAGACCTTTCAACCGCAGCATTTCTTTCAGAGAGGTGCCGTCATAATTCATCTAAAAGGTCCAAGCTGACCATATCACTCATTTGTCTAAAAGCCTTTATGATATCCGCACCCCACCCCCCCACCCAACCTGCAAAACCTCAGGACATAGAGGGAACCCTTCAGGATTTGGCATCTGTTGTTTTTCTCTGGCACTATCGTCCCTGGGCTCCATACTCCTAGGTCATTTGCTGCCAACTCCGAAGCGACAACAATTCACAAAGTCAAGCCAGAGAAGACGTTTTGAAGGAGCGGGGTCCCTGAATGGCACCCATTACTAACTACATCCTGAGCACTTAAGCCTGGAAGACAGCGACAGCTTTTAAAGGTTAAGTGCAACAAAATGGCCATGTTACGCTACACCGTATCCTCTTTCCTCTTTCTGCACACTGTCCGGTAGCCATGGTGGCCACGAGGAGCTTGGTCTCCAAAGACAGGCCCTAGAGCTCGTGACATTCCGAAGGAGGCATATATTTATTTATAGAGTGTCAACGTTCGTACGGTATTTCAACGGGTTTTCCAGCTCCAACGTATTTCCCTGTATATTTTATTCGCAGGTAGTTCACATGGTTTTTAAGTCCCTGGAAAGAGAAAAAACAAAAAACAAAAAACAAAACACTTCCAAAAGGAGAGGACAGTTTTTCCCCAGCCTCTCTACCCAGATGGCATGGGGACGGGCTGAGTCCAGAGGACCCGCTTCAGAAACATCAGTCCAGAGAGACTGATTTCATCGCAGGCCGTCACAAAGGTAGTAAGTGGCAAGGCTGTGATTCAAAGGACGGGAGCGCTGGAGATACCTGCAAACTGGTGGGCACACAGTAGGTTCTAGATGCGTGCTACCTATTACGCTAATTAATCCTGCCTGCAAGTAAAAGGCTGAACAATACAACCCTTTGAGGTCTCCTTTTGGGCTTTGAAATGTGATCTTTTCACAAATAACAAAGGGTATTATAAGGATCATGGTTTATCTCTCTAAATAGAGCCTATTATACAGTATGAGCTATCCATGTGTTGAAACTCTTTTCCTAAATTTTCGTGGAATACATTTCCCATGACATAATGAATCCCTGCATAATTTTTACTTTTCTTTATGATTTAATTAGCCTCCGTCTTTTCTGTTCTTTGTTTTGACTGGTGCCCTCTCCACTGCTGCAGGTTTTTATTATGCATACTTAGTAACAGACAATACATATTCATATGGCTGACAAAGCTTTGACCCAGGATATTAGAGCTTGTTTTTCCTTTTCTTTTGCATCACAGGTAATAGATTATAACTTTCTAAACATGGTGTTTAGTTGGGTGCTTGAATTCCATATGGAAGAGTGGGAATTGTGTGGATTTGTAAAAATGCTTCCTCCCCACTCATGAGATCTGACCACAGTTATTAATGATTTTTACTGCCGACTGCCATTTTTATGGAATGCTACCTTTTCCTGAGTCTGGATTTATTCTACGCTTATGGTTTAAGCCAGGGGTTGGCACACTATGGAACAGGGGCCAAATCGGGCCTGCCACCTGTTTTATTTTTTTTTTATTAAAAAAATTTTGGGGGGGGTGCCTGGATGGCTCAATCAGTTAAGTGTCCGATTTTGGCTCAGGTCATGATCTCACGGTTCATGGATTCAGGCCCTGAGTGGGGCTCTGTGCTGACAGCTCAGAGCCCGGAGCCTGCTTCAGATTCTGTGTCTCCCTCTCTCTCTGCCCCTCCCCTACTTGTGCTCTGTGTCTCTCTCTCTCAAAAATAAAAAATAAACATTAAACAAATTTTTAAAAACTTTTTAAAAATGTGTATCTACTTTTATATTTTCATTTCTCTTGAGTAAATATTTAAATTTGGGTTTTTTTAATGTTTATTTTTGAGAGACAGAGACAGAGCGTGAACAGGGGAGGGGCAGACAGAGAGGGAGACACAGAATCCGAAGCAGGCTCCAGGCTCTGAGCTATCAGCACAGACCCCGAGGAGGGACTCGAAGTCACGAACCGCGAGACCACGACCTGAGCTGAACTCATATGCCTAACCGACTGAGCCACCCAGGTGCCCCATGTTTTATTAAATACAGTTTTATTGAACCACAGCCATATCCATCATTTACATATTTTCTATGGCTGCTTTTGTGCTACACTGATAGTCAGGTGTTTGTGACTGAGACGTTACGGGTCACAAATTAAACATATTTATTATCTGGACCTTTAGAGAGAAAGTTTGTTGACCACTGATTTAATCCACGCTACTCTTCATATCATCCCACAGAATACAATCCTGTGTGAAATTCAAGAGTTGAAACATTTTCCATCCTTCAAACTGGGCAATATATTGTTTTAAATTTATTTATTTTTGAGAGAGAGAGAGAGAGAGAGAGAGAGCACAAGCAGGTGAGGGGCAGGGGGAAAGACGGAGACATGGAATCTGAAGCAAGCTCCCAGAGCAGAGCCCGATGTGGGGCTCGAACCCACACACACTGAGATTATGACCTGAGCTGAAGTCGGACAAATAACTGACTGAGCTACCCTGGTGCCCTCAAACTGGACAAAACTCTCATCACTTCAAGTGAGCACTGCCCAAAAGAACACAACATTCCATACTGACAACGTCTTAAAGTTCCACTTTGCAGAAATTCTACTGAGGAAACTGCCCGACGCCTACCTGGGAAATCCTGTTGCCGGACATTTCCGGATTGATTGGTCGTCCTGCATTATGTCACCACATGTAGAAAGTCACAAAGTTTCTTGAAAGAAACCGAGTCCTGACCTTCACGAATTCTAGAAAAGTGGACTCCACTACTACACTCTACTTTGCTATTTCTGCTAGTTTCACTTTTACTTTGAAATGTTGTACATATTTCAACAAAAAGATTCAGAAAGCAGTTGCAGATGAATTTAATGAGCCCATGAGGGAACATTTCAAACTTGCGTTGCATGTGATAAATAAAGTCCAATACTGACTTTGAAAGGAATTCTAAAATCTCCAGATTAATCAGCAGACTTCTGGAAAATGTGAAGAATGACTAGAGAAAAGTTGTTTTAATAGAGTTAAAGGTTATGAGCGTTTTGACGTGTCTTATCTATAATCAACCTGTATTTTCTTAAGCACACATTTCCTATTACCTCAGGCACTGCCTCTTGCGTCTGGTCTAGGAAAATATTTTCTTCATGCTGAGTCATACGAAGGTATAAATCTGTAATACGTTCCTCTTTCTAAAAGGAGCCATGGATGAGAGAGAAGCCTCGCTCACTCTCCGTGAAGGTGGATAATTCACAGTAATGCTACATATAAAGGATAATTCACCTTACGGTTGGATATTCTAACTGGGATAATTACACCCAAACTTATCTAAATTTCCTTCTGCTGCCTTACGTTGATAGGGCGTCCTATCTAGTTCCATGAAAACTCACAATTCCTTAAGGATAAATAACAACCTGAAAGAGGTTTTATTTATTATTTTTTGTCTGGTCAAGAGAGAATCTCAGTAGTTGGTACCTATAGCTAGCTTTCATTTGTTACCTATTTGGGCGGTAAGGAAGGATCCAGCACAGCAAAATGCTTCTAAGTTGAAAATACACTGCACACTTGATGTGAGCGTATACAGCTGACCGGCTTTAGGTATTAACGAAGACATTGCCTCTTCAAGAGCCATGACTTCCTGTGTCCATGAAGCAACAAATCAGTCTGCTGTTGGGCACATCCACCATGTTTCCTTTTAGAATAGCAAACTCGTCCATCTGGACCTTAAATGCATCAATGGGTATTGATTCCCTCTTGTACCATTTGGATCTTGGGAAAATAAAAAGACTAAATCTATAACTAAGAAGTTATAACCTTCTTATATGACTTGATTTTTAAAACACCCGCAACCTTCCGACTTCAGCCAGGTCACGGTCTCGCGGTCCGTGAGTTCGAGCCCCGCGTCGGGCTCTGGGCTGATGGCTCGGAGCCTGGAGCCTGTTTCCGATTCTGTGTCTCCCTCTCTCTCTGCCCCTCCCCCGTTCATGCTCTGTCTCTCTCTGTCCCAAAAATAATAAATAAACGTTAAAAAAAAAAAAAACAAAACACCCGCAACTTACTTTGGTGTTTTGTAGGAGGTAAAGATACACGTTGATTTTGTTTTAATCTCTAGCCAATATCGCAACACCCCTTTTTAAAACAAGTCATATATTTGCTACTTTTCAGTGATCTGTTCTTTACTATGATTTCAATATATTTTCTTATATTGAAATATATATTACAATTTTATTATTTTTTATCAATTATAGCAAAGACATAAAAGGTACATATTGCATATATAGTTTTTTTTTTAATTTTTTTTTAACATTTTTATTTATTTTTGAGACAGAGAGAGAGCATGAACAGGGGAGGGTCAGAGAAAGAGGGAGACACAGAATCTGAAACAGGCTCCAGGCTCTGAGCTGCCAGCACAGAGCCTGACACGGGGCTCGAACCCACTGACCGTGAGATCATGACCTGAGCCGAAGTCAGACGCTTAACCGACTGAGCCACCCAGGCGCCCCGCATATATAGTTTTTAAATAACCTGAATACATGGACATTTATGTGCCCACCATCGACTTAAGAAATAGTGTATTCGTGGGTTGCCTGGTTGGCTGACTAGGTGGAGCGTCCGCCTCCTGATTCGGGTTCAGGTCATGATCTCATAGTTTGTGGGTCCAAGCCTTGCTTGGGATTTTCTCTCCCTCTCCCCACCTCTCTCTCTCCTTCCCCCATACGCGAGTGCACACTGTCTCCCTCAAAATAAACATTAAAAAAAAAAAAAAGAAACCGTGTATTCACAGCACATTTGAAAACCTCATGTGTCCCTTCTCAACTGCATCCTCTTCCTTCTAACCCAGAAGTATCCACTGTCCTGAGTTTCTGTCAAGCATCCCCTTGTTAACTTTATGGTCTGAGTATGTATGTATGACCTGATCCAAAAAGATATATGCTGATTGGTTTCGCTTTTCAAACAAAATATTTAAATAAAATAAATTGTGTAATATCCCATTGTGTGAATATGCTAGGTGTTTATTTTTAAATTTTTTTTTTCAACGTTTATTTGTTTTTGGGACAGAGAGAGACAGAGCATGAACGGGGGAGGGGCAGAGAGAGAGGGAGACACAGAATCAGAAACAGGCTCCAGGCTCCGAGCCCTCAGCCCAGAGCCTGACGCGGGGCTCGAACTCACGGACCGCGAGATCATGACCTGGCTGAAGTCGGACGCTCAACCGACTGTGCCACCCAGGCGCCCCGCTAGGTGTT
The DNA here is from genome assembly GCF_014898765.1 of Herpailurus yagouaroundi. NCBI lineage: Eukaryota > Metazoa > Chordata > Mammalia > Carnivora > Felidae > Herpailurus > Herpailurus yagouaroundi. The sequence goes on from NW_024420501.1 coordinate 5,773,461, forward strand.
TATTTTTGAGTAATTATGATATCAATATTATCAACGTTACTTACCAATATTACTTCCTGTCCTTTCCATCACATGAAAGTAAGCTCCATAGCAAGATATTTTTTTCCTGTTTCTATCACTATTGTATCAATAAGATAAATAGTCCACTGCTGAAATCAAGGAATATTAGATATCAAATACCATCAAACTCAAAACGAAATTTTTCCTGATATTTATTTCTTTTAATGTGCAGAAGACACGAATAGGTATTTCACAGATGTCAGTAAACATTATTTTTATAAAGTGTTCAACATTATTAAGCCTCAAAAAATACAAACTAAAAACCACAAGACACCTTTCCAGACCTAAAAAAACCCAAAAATTATGATAAAAATTCACCAAGACGTGATGCACAGCAAATTCACACACTAGTGATAAGGGTTTAAACTGGTACAACCACCTTGGAAAACATTTTGGGAGCATCTGGTAAAGGAGGAGATAAACATAACAGATAGGCATATGTCCCAGATAAACACTGGTGCCAGGTAACAAGTATAAGAAAGCACCTGTCGGGGCACCTCGGTGGCTCAGTCGGTTAAGCATCTGACTTCGGGTCAGGTCACGATCTCATGGTTTGTTAGTTCAAGCCCCACATCGGGCTCCACGCTGAGAACGTGGAACCTCCTTGGGATTCTCGCTCTCTCCTCTCTGTCTGCCTGAGTACTGCTCGCGCTCTCTCTCTCTCAAAATAAATAAATAAAAACTAAAAGACTAAAACTAGAAAAAAAGAAAGCACGCATCAATTTTTTTCTGTCAAAAGCTAACAAAAACCACAATGAAAATAACACAGATTATATTAATTCATTTATCCAACACATCTTTATGGGTTACCTACTACATATCTGCGAAGCCCTTCGAATGTATTAGTAACTCATTCAATCCTCACGACGACGCTAGGAGGTGGTTACGATTAACATTGCCATGTTACAGGTGGGGAAACTGAAGCACGGAGAAGTTAAATGACTTGCTCAAAGTCACAGCTATTGAGTACAACAGTCCTGATTTGAATCCAGGAAGTCTAACTCCGGAGTCCCAATTTCTGAAAGATAACTTCCCGTGAGAGACAATTCACCAGTGTCAGAGAATTCCAAATATAGTCGCGATGGTCTTAACTGTCATGATGCTTGAGCCCCGCGAGAACCACTTGCAGTACATTTCGCTACCGTCTTGTTGACATCATCTGATTTCTCACACAATTATATGAGACGTGATTTTCAATGGCCCAGACTGGCTGACTGTTCCTAGTTTAGGTACAACCCAAACTGAAATTCTCCTGCCAGGTGGGGTAATGGGCTGGATTGTCTCTAGAGGGTTATTCCAGCCCGAAGGTTTTGTGATTGAAGTTTTATATCAAGCAGATTCTTTACTCCATCAAAAATGAAGAAAGTGTATCTATTAACACCCTGTAATATCCCTCAGGCTATAAGGGCTTAAAAAAATCATGAAATAAACTGTGGCTTCTAGCAGAGTCCTCACCGGCTTAGGTTTAGCAGCTGAAATACAGATGTGTCTCAGGCCACATCAAAAGAACAATTTCCCTAAAAGGGAAACAAAATCCCTTTAATTTCTGTGACAATCATTCATTCTTGCCTGGTTAGACATAAATATGTAATGTCATGTGCATATTTCACTATTATTACTATTATTATTACCATTAATGACTTCCATTTCCATTTCCATGGCTTGTGAACTTTCCAAAGTAATTTCAATTGCATTAACCCTTTCGAACTTCACAAAAATCCCACTAGCTTTTCAGGGCAGGGATTGCGTATTTTTCTGTTTTTCAGATCAGTATATGGAGTTCCTCCATCTACTACTATTTATGTCAGGAAAAGACTAAAGATTAATTTTTTAGTAAATCGCCAAAGGATTCTTAGTACCTTAGTTCCTAGATAAAGGAGTTGGAAAAAATATCTCCCCATTGGGCTGACAATCTAAGATAAGGTAATTAAAATATAAATCACCAGGTGATGACAGGTGACTGGCACTGGGGAGATATATTTGGCAACTGGTGTCATTTTAATTACCCACATCCCGCAGAGCACAGACTCTTCATTCAGGGGGCAGAGAAATTGATGGTCAGGGAGGACTCGATTAACATTGTGCTTGAAGAAGAGATTTGCACTCAGGTGATAAGGAAACAAGTAGACAGGGTCAGAGAGTGAACACCATTGTACAGATGGGGCCAGGAAAACAGCAAGGACGGGGAGAGGGAGAAGGTCCAAAAATGGCAGGGGGTTCATTTGTAGAAAGATAGTTTTTTGCTATGTTTTGCGAATAACAGGCACAGACACTGATACAGTGCTATTCAAGTTGGCAAAACGTTGTAACATCTATTATTTAATTTGCTCCTCACAAAACACTATGTAGGCAGGAAAAGTTCTCGTGGTCAGATTACCAATGACAGTACAGATCCTAAAAGGTTCATTTAACTTGGCAAGCATCACATAAGTGGTGAGGGACAGAGCGGGAACCGGCACTCACACCATCCTGGGCACTATCCACTCTACTACTTTTTTCCTTGGGTTTTCACGTCTGTAAAGTGACAATAGCCTTATCTACTGCATGTAGTTACTGTCAGACTTAGAGGAGTTGTACACATCCCACGATGTTTCACACACACACAGAATGCACAGTATGTTTCTCTTTTTATTCACTTAGCAAATACCTTTTGAGTAGCTACTAATGTGCTGGGCATTATCCCAAGCTCTAGGGGTACAGTGGTACATCATACAAAGTCCTTTCTACGGGTGCCTGGGTGATTCAGTCGGTTAAGCATCTGATTCTTGATTTTGGCTCAGGTCATGATCTCGGGGTCATGAGCTAGAGCCCAGTGTTGAGCTCCACAGTAAGCATGGGGCCTGCTTAAGATTGTCTCCCTCCCTCTCTCTCTGCCCCTCCCCAGCTCGCTCGCTCTCGCATGTGCTCTCTTTCTATGTATACAGAAAAATAAGACAAATTAATAACAAAGTCCTTTCTATACGGAGCTTCTATTCTAATGGGAGGGGGGAGTGAATATGAACATAAATGGATATGAAAAACATATCATATGTTTACTTTACACGCTCCAGGGAAAACTAAAGCAGAGTACGGTGAATCGCGAGAATACTGGTGTGAAAATGGAGACATGCTATTTTCTATATGGTTGTCACTAATACAAAAATAAATGTGCAGAAACTGGGAATAAATGAAGAGTTTTCCAGGTAGAGGAAAGAGCATATGCCAGGGGAGGAGGGAAAATTCCTAGTGTGTTCAGAGAACAACCAGACCTATATGGTGAGGCAGTGAGGTCAAGGGGAAGCATGGTGGGATGTGAGGTCAGGCAAGTAGATGAGACAGGGGACCGTAGGTCACGCAGAACCTTGTCCGGTACAAGGACGACTGTGGCTGTTACTGTCCGTGGAGGGTCGATCCATTGGGCAGTTCTGCAGTAACAGGCTCTAACTTAACTTCCTAAATGCTCACTCTTATTTTCTGTGTTGTGAAGAGACGACAGAGGGACAAAGGAGAAAGCCGTGGCACAGCTGAGACACGGTGAGAGATAATGATGGTTCGGACAAGTTGGTATCAGTGGAGGTAATGAGAAGAGACTGAGTTAGTGGACATATTCAGAAGGTAGTGCGAGCAGGGTCTGCTTACAGTTTGGATGCAGGATGTGAAGGAAAAGTAGAATCAAGGGTGACTTGACTGGTTTTGCCCTGAGCAGCTAGAAGGATGGTTACCACTAAGACGGGAAAGATAATGGAAACCAGGTGTGTGGGATGAAAGGCGAAAGAGGAATTCAGCTAGATACAAGTTAAGTTTGAGATGATTAAGACCCGTTCGTGGCAGTTATCTACTTTTGGGCAACAAACTGCCCCATCAATTAGTGGCTTAGAGTAACATTTATTTTGCTCAAATTCTGTTATTTGATATGGCTTGATGGGGATAGTTCATCTCTATTTCACTGTGTCAGCTGGGGTGGTCCAAAGTTGGAGCTTGGATGCTCGGGAAAACAGTGTGGAGGTTCCTCAAAAAATTAAAAATAGATCTACCCTATGACCCAGCAATAGCACTGCTAGGAATTTGCCCAAGGGATACAGGAGTGCTGATGCAGAGGGGCACTTGTACCCCAATGTGTATAGCAGCACTTTCAACAATAGCCAAATTATGGAAAGAGCCTAAATGTCCACCAACTGACGAATGGATAAAGAAGATGTGGTTTATACATACAATGGAATACTACTTGGAAATGAGAAAGAATGAAATCTGGCCATTTTCAGCAACGTGGATGGAACCAGAGAGTATTATGCTAAGTGAAATGATTCAGGCAGAGAAAGACAGATACCACACGTTTTCACTCATATGTGAATCTTGAGAAACTTAACACAAGATCATGGGGGAGGAGAAAGGGGGAAGAAAAATTACAGAGAGGGAGGGAGGCAAACCGTAAGACACCTAAGGACTGAGAACAAACTGAGGGTTGACGGGGGTGGGGGAGAGGGGAAAGTGGGTGATGGGCATGGAGGAGGGCACTTGTTGGGCACTGTATGGAAACCAATTTGACAATAAATTATATTAAAAAAAAAAACAAAACTAGTGTATTATATCATGTTCCCGTGGCCTAGACTTCCTCCCAACGTGGTGGCTGGGGCTCTTGGGCAAACATAACGAGAGAAATGCATATCATGGATTGCTTTGTATGACCCAGCCTTGGAAGTTACCCAATGTCAATTAGGCCCCATTCTTTCATGGAAGCAATCACAAAGCCTTATGTAGGTTCAAGTGGGGAATAAATGGAGACCATCTCTGATGGGGGAGTGACAAGGTGCTAGAAGAGTATGTGAGATAGGAAATACTGCTTGTTACCATTTTGGTAAAATATGACCTATCATACCACTCAAGTGCAGATTTTGAATAGACAGTTGAACCATGGGGGTATGGAGTTCAAGGCAGTATGTTGCCGGAGATATGAGAGGAATTTGTTAACAAGAATATATTTCAGTAGGAAGGATTAAAGGAGATCACCTAGGGAATTAGTATGAGTAGAAAAGAAAAGCAGTCTAACGACTGGGCCCTGGAGACCTCCAATATATACAGGTCAGAGACAAACGAGAAGCAGCAAAGAATGGGCAAAAACAAAGAATGAGAAATAAAAAAAAGAAAGAAAGAAAGAAAATGGGATGGCCTGGAAGCCAAAAAAACCCAGTGTTTGGAGCAGGAATCATCAAGTTTTTAACTATACAAGATCCTGCTAAGCTGTCAAGTAAGATGAAACTGAGAAAGGGATTCCTGGTGTCAGAAAGGTGGAAGGCCGGCAGATGAGGGAGGGGGCGCCGGGATGGCTCAGTTGGTTAAGCGTGCGACTCTTGGATTCAGTGCAGGTCATGATCTCAGGGTTCGTGAGTTCGAGCCTTGCGTCAGGCTCTGTGCTGACAGTGAGGAGCTTGCTTGCGATTCTCTCTTTCCCCTCTGTCTCCCTGCCTCTCAACTCTCTCTCTCAAAATAAATGAATAAACTGTAAACAAAAAAGAAGAGGGAGCTGGATGTGTGGCAGGTGCAGAGGCGGCGGTGGCTCATTTTGTTGGACTCCAACCTGGACCGCTCTGAAGGGGACAAGAGGAGTCAGAGATGTTGCCTATTCTAGGAGTTTCCTGTTGCCATTGTAACAAACCCCTTAGGGGCTTAAGACAACGGTGACTCATTGTCTCACAGCTCTGGAGGCCAGAAGTCAAAGTCAGACTTACAGGGTTGAAATCAAGGTGTAAAAAGGCCTGGTTCCCTCTGAAAGCTCCAGGGGAGGAAACCTATTCTTCGTCTCTTCCAGCTTCTAGAACCTGTCATCATTGCTTGCCTTGTGGCTGCATGGCTCCAATCTCTGACTCCCTCCTCACAGGGCCTTCTCTCTGACCTTCCTCAGTTCCTCTCCTAAGGACCACTGTGATCCAGTCGGGCCCACCTGGATGACCCAGGGTGAACTCTACCTCGGACTATTGGTAACTGATCACATCTGCAAAGAACCTTTTCCGTGTAGGGTAACCTTCACGGGTTCTGGGAGTCAGGATGTGAACATCCTTGGAGGGATAGTATTGAGCACCACACTTACCAATTTTAAGAAAGACATCAAAATGCAGAATAAATATGGCCTTTCTTACTTGGAGATTGTTTTTTGGTTTTTTGTTTTTTGGGTTTTTTTTTTGAGTTGTAAGACTTTCAAATATCTGCCCTTTTCTCTGGTTACTTTCCTCACGCTAGGAATATAAATCATTTCTACGGTCTTCAATTTTTTTCCATATTATCAGAACAGAAAAAGGTCATTGTTATGGGGCTGTTTAAACCAGAACATGTAGCGACGCGCACGTATTTATGACATCTTTGCCTCCATGAAGGGTTCGATATGCGAATGTACGTGTGTGCAAAGAGAGGAGGGAGCTCGGTGTGGGCCAGGTGCAGAGGCGGCCGCAGCACAGGTTTTGTTTGGCTCAAACACGCACGCTCTGCAGGTGACAGCAGGTGTTAGCACTGGGGAAGCTGTGTTTTCTTGATATGCGCTTCGGGTCAATGTTAGTAACTGTAATGTTTGAGGGTACCGCGGCCAGCCTTCCGAATCCCTTTGCCATGTGAAGCCAGCTCAATTTATTAGGTCACCCTTTAGAGGTCAATGAAACTTCGGCGTGATGTGAAGGCCCGTACTGAATTCTGCCTCCTCCCATACAGCCGATGAGAATTCAATGGTGGGGGTGAAGGCGAGCTCCTCGCGTGATGGAAGGCCAGCGCTCGTCCAGAATTCAGAGGATGGCTGGCGAAGAGTAAACCCTACCCACGTGCATGTCCCGGCTGTGCGTAGAACGTGTTCTGTTTGGCATAGAGAGGTTACATTGCTGGTCTTAGTCCACACGGCAAGTAAGAAGTCACGCTAGAGAGTCAACCAAAGCATTCTGAATTCACACTGTGTGTCTGTATCCACTACGGTATAGAGTTTACTTGTTTTGTGATAAAATTCTGTGCTTGCTTTTGGATATCTTATTTTCGGCTCATCCGTGCAAATCTCGGTAAGCAAAATGGGGTGATTCATCGTACGAGTTTGGTGTCGGCATCGGATACAGAATTGAAAGCACTCTTGATCACGGATCTAAATAAACAAATTTCCCTCATGTCTCATAAGGGCAACTATGGGTCTATAATGGAAATGTTTTGCATTTATAGGAGAATTTACCATTTTCGGTCCCCGTGGACATTACTTCACTCATCCCACGTGACCACATGTGAATGGAACAGTACACTCATTTTTAAAATGAGTAAGTGAGGCTTAGAAAATGCAAGAGATTTGTTCAAGGTCACATAATAGACAGACTTGGCCTCTCTGCAAATTGAGTCTATACTGGTTATGAATATTACTGTCTCAATGGAAGTTCTCCTATACCATTTCTTAAACAGTCCTATTCTTGTCCTAAGCCTCACAGAGGCAGCTACAGCCCCAAATTTGGGGTGGGGGTCTGTGTTTTAAGGGGGAAATCAATGACTAGATGACTACAAATGTCCATGCCTGGAGTTCTGTGATTTTCTGGTCTCTGAGGATGTGACCTGACTGAACACATTAATAGATAACATGAACTATATTTTTCCAGAGGCTAAATGAACCTTGGAGTTTGCCGTGGGGAAAATATTATTAACAATATCTCAGTCTGAACTGTCAAAGATAGGGCGGCATAAATGTAGTAGGGATTCTGAAGTGTGAGGATTGATGTTAATCAGAGTAATAAATGGTAGCCGGTGTAACAAATAATGTAAAATCCTAAGGGTCTCAACAGAACAAATATTTATCTTTTCCTCAGGACAAATCCAAGGCGGTTCCTAAGTGGGCACTTCCCTCCACGTGGTAACTCCTAGCTCCGCCACGTCAGAGTCGTCTACCGCCGGCCACCAGGAGAGGTGGCAGAGGGCAGGTGCAAACGAGAGTGCGCGGCGGATTTTAGAAGCTGGAAATGGATGTGGTGTTGACTCGTCGTATTACCCAGAGCTCGGTCGCATGGTCCCTTCCTCAGCAAGGGAGAAGGCATTCGGGATAGTGTTGCCTTCCCATGTCACCAGGAAGAAAAGTCACGTTTGGTGAAGCACGGCACAAGAAGGGCACACCAAGGGTTCCACCGGCCCCAACCGGATCCCCTACCAGCTTTTCCCACGTGACGGCAAACTGCCATCTCAGGCTCAAACATGGTTGCACGGGAGCGTGTGCTCACGTGCGGTGCACGTGGTTGAAATGATCTCGGCAGCATTTAGAACTTGCACGGAAAGCTCCCCAAAAGCAGCAAGGCTCCTGTTGCCCCTCTCAGGTCGCGTTCATCAGTAGCAGTTTGATGCAGGCGCTTAGATACAGCGTCCAACAACCCAGGAACTTCACAAACTTGCTTAGCAACTGAAGTTTCAC
>NW_024420501.1:5786906-5809555 GCF_014898765.1 Herpailurus yagouaroundi
TATAAACATACATTAAAAAGAAAAAGAAAAGGGAACTCACTCCTATAACCTCACAGAACTGATTTTTCCACAATCACATGAGTTTGGAGAGGACCCTAAGTTCCAGAAAGGGACCCAGCCCCGTCAACATATGGTTTGCAGTCTCATGACACCCTAAATTGGAGGACCTAGTTCAGCTGTGCTCAGAGTCCCGACTCACAAACGCTGTGAAATAGTGTCGTTTTAAGGTACTAAGTTTGTATACAGTTTGCTATGCAGCAACGGGTAATACAGTTACCCAGGAAACCCCCCCCCTGTGCCCATTAAAGCATAGCCCAGGGAGGAGACTGCCTTCATCCAAAAAGGCTACGGTGAACTGTGATTCTACTGTGATGTTGACCTCATAACCGATGCAGCTATTTTGCTACACCCCTTCTTTTAATTCCATGCTAACCACGCAGACTTCCGAATTTCATTTGACTTCTCTGACAGGTATACCTAAACTATGTGTGAACTAAAGGACGGGGCGGTTTTGGGCCTTTGCCAGTGTCGTGTAATGTGACAAAGGAAATAACTGGCATTCTGGTGTAGACCTCGCTGTCTGTGACCTCGATTCGTGTCAGTCTACCGATGAGAGAGCAGCCACTTTGGGTGCTAGCAGGTCAGGTTTGTGAAGCAGTTTCCCCCTGAAAGAGCACTGAGCATCACTGATCCCGAGCAGAATGAAGATCTATCAAATGCCCCATCTGCTCTACACTCTATCAGTTCACACCACGGGTGCTTCCTTGAAACGTCTTCACCAACAAGGTATTCATTTGACAAAAGTCAGCCAAGCCACTAACCTTACGGAAAACAGCCAAATGTAAAGCATCTGCCTGTTCTCTTTTTTTTTCTTGACATTTTTTAAACGTTTACTTATTTTTGAGAGAGAGAGAGAGAGAACAAGCGAGCGAGCATGGGAGGGACAGAGAGAGAGGGAGATACAAAATCCGAGGCACAGAGCCCAACGTGGGGCTCAAACTCTTGAACCGAGAGATCAGGACCTGAGTTGAAGTCGGACGCTGGACTGACTGAGCCCCCAGGCGCCCCCGTTTTCTTTCTTTCAGGACACACATCTTTGCAACATGTCATTCACAAGTGTGATATTCACTATGTTCGATCTGGGATTTCCTTGCTGGTAACATCACGTCAGTGAGCACTGCGCACGGGAATCCTGGCTCCCGTTTGTTCCAACAGGCGGCATAACGGAGGCACGCCGGTGCCGGCGTCCTCCACTTGTCCTCTACCGCGGTCTCACCTGGCAAGCCGCGGGAAGCAGCACAACAGCTAATTTCCAGATAAGTGTATCTTAGGACACCATACAAAAATCAGCTGCGGGTTTGGACTGCCAGATTGAATTTTCTAAACATAATAGCTTAGTCGTAGCAGGGATAGAGTAGATATCTCTTCTCTGATGCATTTCTATCCACCGATACTGGAGATGGGCAGTTAAAGGAATGGGGCCTATTATTACCATCTTCCTGCAAGCACAGATTTATCACAGCCTCACACATTTTGCTGCCTATCTCCAGCTCAGTTACCAGGATGTCTACGAAACGTCCCTAAAGGAAAAGGGAGGTGCTTGAGCGAGGGTGACTCGGCTGTATTTTCTCCAAGTATCGGTTGGTAGCAAGGTCTACAAATATGAAATAGAGGACTGTGCTGTTGGTATGAAAATGCAGTTGCTGTCTTGGGCGATTATAGTTTATTCAGGGAGCATCTGATCTGGATCGACCACACGTTACGTGATGGGGAGACGGCGGTGAACTAAAACGAACGCGGCTTCTATCCTCACGGCAGTTAGAATCTGGTCAAAGGGACAGAAATAACAAGCCAGTTGCCAAAAACAATGTGATAAATTCTTCGGCAGGACAAGTAGTAGCGAGAGTAGAAAAATAGGAATCGCTTACACTTGCAGGATTCTTCCCAGATTTACCTTAATAACTCCTGGGGAAGAAGTGATTGACCCCCAGGTTACCTATGAGGAAATTGAGGAAAGGTTCAGAGAGAGTAGCTGACAGGCTGAAGACCACTTGCAACGCATTAACTCAAACCAGATTTTCCAATGTCAAAACCAAGGCAGCTTCATCACTTCTCAAAGCAGGGATTTTCTCTAGAGACAATGTATTTATCAGGCAGATGGGGGCTCATGTGAATGAATGAATATCAGGAGGGGGGATCAGTGATAAAAAGAAGGGCAAGGTGAAAATCTCATAGTGAAAGGCCATCCTACTGTTGGGGCGGAAGCCAAACAATGAGCTAGTACGGACAGAAGCCGGACATTGAGCCAAGCCAGCAGAACTGGTAACAAAGGGGCCCTAGTGAAGTCCCGCATACCCTCCCGCTTTCATTGCACACCCCTGTGCACAACTAAAGAGCCTCCTTTTTTAATCACTTGAACAGGAGAAATGCATATGGCTAAGTAGAGATAAGGTTCACGGAGTTTGGAGAGTGCTAAGTATTTCTCATCCTGGTCATTTTCGCAAACAGACGGGAGTTTACAAAACATAGATGGGACACATCTCTATTTTTTTTTTTTATTAAAAAAAAAATTTCTGAGCGAAAGAGAGAGAGACAGAGAGATAGAGGGTCTGAAGCGGGCTCCACACTGACAGACGAGAGCCCGATTTGGGGCTTGAACTCACGAACTGCGAGATCATGACCTGAGCTCAAGTCAGACACTCAACCGACTGAGCCATCCAGGTGCCCCACACATCTCTCTTTGATTGGTACTATTATGTCTACAACATGGGTGCTACCATACATCTCCCAGACACCCAAAGGAGCTGAGGAATTGCGTTTGTGCCCCATCTGCTAGCCTGCTTAGTGACCCCACTGTGGGAAAGGGTCAAGGGTCAAGAAACGGGGCAGAGCCTCTCCGTTGCTATATCCAACCTCCCTCCTTACTATGCCTTCATATGGCGGGGTGGAGAGGACAGAGCATCTTAGAGACTGTTCCAGGGGACAGACTTTAGCTCCTCACATGGGACTTGGAGGTGGAGCCAATCTCCAGTAAGTGCTGCTGATGGGTTTTCCTTCCTTTTTTTTTTCTTCTTCTATGAAACTCATCTTCTAGGTCAAGGGTAATGCAAGAGAAAAGAAGGTATACACAATCAGCTTTCCTCTGTATTTTCTGTCTCTACAGAGGGATGCAGAATCCTCAGACTAATCACAGCCACTCATGAAACCAGCAGCGTTGTTAAGAAATGGCGACAAGTTTCTGTGGAAGAAACTAGTTTTCCGCAGTACCTTCTCATGCTAGGCATTGCTCATGGTATCCCTATGGTCCATAAAAAGTCATATGCTATGCATTAGTTGCACTGGTTTCGCATCTACACTGAAGAAACACATCAACAATAGCTCAGAAATAAATCAAAGAAGAAAAGCAGAATACTACAGTCTCCTTGATAATAAGATCGCAACCTATGACATAGGAAAGAAGGGTAAACAGCAGGAAGTTGTCTTAGATAGGCTCTTAATAGAGAAGAGTTGATACACTCAAAAAAGTATCATTAAAATCACTTCAGGGGCGCCTGGGTGGCTCAGTTGGTTAAGCGTCTGACTTCGGCTTAGGTCACGATCTCGCAGTTTGGGAGTTCAAGCCCCGCGTCAGGCTCTGTGCTGACAGCTTGCTCAGAGCCTGGAGGCTGCTCCGGAATCAGTCTTCTTTTCTCTCTGCCCCTCCCCGCTCACACTCTGTCTCTGTCTCTCTCAAAAATAAACAAACATTAAAAAAAATTTTTTTTTTAAATCAAACCACTTCAATTCGTGGGGCTAGGAGAACCTCGAGAAAGAATGCAGTAGTAAGGGGAGGGAGCAACGATCAGAACTTGAAAAGAGAAAGTATCCTATAATTGCTGGGGGAGGCAAAGGGACCTTGGGTTTTGCATATACGAATTCAAGGTGACTCCTTCCTTCCGGCAGGGGATGCCTGGGGGAATTAATACAACTCTCCTCTTCTCCTCAGATCTGTCAGAGCTGTCCAGTGGACCAATCCAGAAGGAACCCACCAAATATTGGACTCCACTGATGCAGTCAATACAAATCAGTCTCCTGAGGCACAGACCAATAGAGAAGGGCTAAGACTGGATCAGCATCTAAACCAGAAACCAACGATTCTTATCCACTACAGTGAAAGGGTACTAAATCCTAGTACTTTTTTATCTTCTTTTTTGGATGCCTTCCACACCCCCCCCCCCACCAATGCACATCTAAGCCCTTATCCTCATTTAAGATCAAGTTCAGGGGCGCCTGGGTGCCTCAGTCAGTTGGGCGTCCAACTTCGTCTCAGGTCATGATCTCACGGTTCAGGAGTCGAGTCCCATGTCAGGGTCTGTGCTGGCAGCTCAGAGCCTGGAGCCTGCTTCAGATTCTCTCTCTCTCCCTCCCTCCCTCTCTCTCTCTCTCTCTCTGTCAAAAATAAATAAACATTAAAAAAATTTTTTTCTTAAAGATCAAGTTCAAATTCCCGTATCCCACAAAGCCTTTCATGATAAACAACTAGCCTCCCATGGTGTTGTATCCTTCATACAGCTCATTTGCCTCTTCTACGTTAATTCCTTTTATTGTTATTTTTATCCACATCCGTTCTCACTCACCAGACTCTGAGCCTCTGGAGGACAGAGTCTGCATTTGATAGTTCTCTATGTGTTCTCTATTGCTCCGTGTAAGGCCTTATGGCTACTAAGTATGCAACGCCACAGGTCTTCAACGCCAGGAGCCAAGTATGCAAGTACCAAAAAGATAGTAGTTTTCATTGCAGAGCAGTGTTTAAATGCTTCTGCTACTTCCTAGCCCTGTGACCTGCATTTGAAACTACATTTCGTCATGTATAAAAATAAAAATAACAATAATATGTTTTACATAAAGTCATTACGCACAAAAATATATTATAAAAATGAGAGTGGGGTAAATGCTTAACACTTTGTAATTACTACTTTTATTATGAAAGAAAGGAAAAAAGAAAACAAAGGAAGGAAGGAAGGAAGGAAAAAATATCTTCTTTTAAGGTCTTCTTGCCAGAAGGATTTTGAAACATTTTTTTTCCAAATATTGCCCTTAGGGAGCTTTTAGCAATAAACCATTTTTAATCATTAAAATATGGACTTTGCTTTAATAAGGCTAACCTATTGTATCATATGATATTTGGAGAGGATTGCAGTTCATGGGCAAATATTTGGAAGGTTTCACAGATGACTGCGGGGCTATTGTCTGAATGTGTCCTCCCCAAAATTCATATGCTATACTCTTACCACCCAACGTGAGAGTATTAGGGGGTGGGGCATTTGGGAGGTGCTTAGGTCATGAGGGTGGAGCCATTGTGAATGACATCAGTGCTCTTCTAGAAGACACCCCACAGAGCTTCCCAACCCCCTTCTACATAGAAGGACAGGGCAGGAAGGCACTGGCTCCGAACTGGGCAGCCCTCACCAGACTGATGCCTTGATCTGAATGACTTCCCAGGCTATAGAGCTCTGGAAGATAAATTTCTGTTGTTTACGAGCTACCAAGGCTGTGGTATTTTGTTATAGCGGCCTGAATGGACTAAGACATGAGGCTTAGGAAACGTTACTTTAAAAATGGCCTCAACCCAACGCTATTAATTTTGCACTTTGGAGTTTGGGACAAGATGGATTCACCTTAGCTTGGAGAAGATCTCCAAATGTTTCGTACAAATTCTAACGATGAAAGGAGAGCTCAGGTTCGATGACTGTTCGGTGCCAGGTTGCCCTGCAGAGACCGCCAGTGAGGTCCAAATCACATACTGGAGGTGCAGCATGTGGCCTTCTGATCATTTGTCTACCCCTAATGATGTGACCAGCTTTTATCAGGGAGCAATTTTTCCTTGGAGTCAGTTGTGATTGCTTGAAATCAAACTCTCATTTGAATGTGATTATGCCAATGTATTCCACTTTCTGTTGGCTATGAATCATAGTAATGCTGGAAGTTTTGTTCTTACCGTGGTGTTCATTTGCAGCTTCTGACTGCCTGTATAATGGGTAAGTCATGCCCTTTCAGGGAGAATCTGTGACCTACCATGTCTTTGAGAATCAAAAGCAACAATAAGCGTCAATCCTCCTCCTGGTTTCCTATCATCTCATTGGCCAAATTTCTGTGACATACGCTGGTGTGATTCAACCCGTCATAGAATCCATCTAGTCCCTACAGAGACCTTTCCTAAGAGCTTACACATGTAGATCATGGTTGTATTCTTTGGGAAAGGGTGCTCTGCATCTCCAAGGGCAAGTTCCAAACCTGGAAGTTCTACGTGGAGGGATCTAGTTTTGCCTGCTGAAGTATATACAAACCCCTCCGTGCCCAAACATATCTACCAGGTTCAAAAGTTTAAGAAATACCAAATCTGCTGGTGGAAGCTCGTTTGTTTGAACTTTATATTACATTCCACAACCTGTGTCCCTCATAAAACCAGCGCATCAGGACACAGTCAACAACAAGAACTTGGCCATCTGCTCGATCTCTCCTTTACTTGAGAAGAATGCGTGTAAGAGACACACGTTATCCCCTCATTTCCACTTCCACACTTCAGTTGGACAGAGCTGTGGTGTGCTTCTACAGCGACAGCATGATTCCCTTCCCTCCTGTGCACATCTGTTTAACAAAGTGCAGCCTAAGGACTCTGACCTCTCATAGCTGCAGACCCTACGAAACGGACACTATGATACGATCCACGCCAAGATAATGCAACAGACTAAGAAATCCAATGATTTCCTTCAGGAGTTATCGATTCCACAGTGATTATGGACCAAGGTTTGGAATGTCACTCCCTTGGCTCTTACCATAGTGTTAGGCTTCCTACCTTTGGAGACCAGCAGCATTGAAGCGAGGCCCACAGAACTATGTGCCTGTAGACATGGCTATCGGTATGGCTCGTACTCTAACTCCTATTTGTAACATCACCATGCGACGGATCCGCCCGCCTTACCATTCCCAACTGCCTGAGAGGAGGAAACTACTATTAACACCGAATATTCACCTCAGAAGAAAAGACCATCAGAGGTGAACTAGCCTACGTCACTGTTCAGGTTTTTTTGGAGTCTATTTATCCTAGGGTATCTTATCATCCAGACGTCACCCCACATACAATTCTGCATATCCTCAAATCTACCTTATTATCACATTCCTTTGCGACTACTAGGGACTCACTGGTTCCACTGCATCATTCAGATGGTCTCCCATGTCAGCTTGTCCCCAAATTGACCAATAGATTCAAACAACCAAACAGAAACCCAGTTGGCTTTTTTTTTTTTTGGTAGAATTTGACAAGCTAATTATACAGTGCCTGTTGAAATGCACAAGATCTAGAGTAACCAAAACGATAGGGGAAACAAAGAAGAAAACTGAATGACTCATACTGTCCAATCTCTTGATCTATTTCAAAAACTACGGTAATCCAAGTAGTATAGTGTTGGCATGAATGTAACGGGAGAGAGGTTTTAGATAAAGAACTACACATATATGGTCAGTTTATTTTTTAAGAAGATGCTAAGATAATTAATAGGGAAAGGCTTTTTTCCCCCCAAAACTAGTTGGAAAATTAGATATTTGTATGCAAATATTTAAAAATATATGTGTATAGATAAATAGAATATTGATATATATATAGGCATATATAATATTAATGTATATACATATATCCCAAGCCATATATAAAAATGAAATCAGATTGTATCACTGACCCAAATATAAGAATTAAAACTACCAAACTTCTAGGGAAAATATAGACTAAAACTCTTTGTGATCTTGTATAGGAAAAACATTCCTTAAAAGGATATACAAAGTAACAAACAAACATTTTTAAATGATACATTGGATTTCACCTAAATTAAAAACTTCTTAATCAGAAGAACCTGTTAAAAAACGAACAGGCAAATCACAGACAGGGAACAACTCAAATGTTGACCAACTAAGGAATATGTAAACCAGTTGTGTATTCCATTGTATGGAATACAATTCACAAATGAAAGGGAATGAATGAAATACTGATCTATGTAGCCAGATGGATGAATCTCAAAAGCAATATTCATCAAACAGAAAACTCTAACCTAGGTATGATTTCATTTACATGAAACTGAAGACAAAGCAAAACTATAGTGGCAGAAGGGAGACCTAAGATTACTGGAGCCTGGAATTGGTAGGAAGGGAATGACTGCAGAAAGTCAGGAGGGAGCTGGAGATAACGGAAATATGTCATTATTATGGTGATGGTCAAATGGACTGCAGACACTTGTCAAAACGCACCAAATTGTACAGTTAAAATTGTGGACTCATTTTATGGAAATTTGTATCTCAATGAAACTGATTAAAATATACTTGACGAAAAAGATATGTATGTGTACTTACATGTATATTGATATATACGTGTATTACTTTGTGTGTATGTAAAATTGATACTTAATAAAGATAAATGTTGGCTGTGTAGCCTTTCCTACGTATCATTGGGTATTAACTGCTATTAGGCAACACAATAAATACCACTGGAATGAGTAAATCAGTACTGTTAATTATAATAACAATTTTGTAAATATTTTGTTGACAGAGAGAGAGAGAGGGAGACACAGAGTGTCAGTGGGGGACGGGCAGAGAGAGAGGGAGACATAGAATCCAAAGCAGGGTCCAGGCTCTGAGCTGTCAGCACAGAGCCTGATGCGGGGCTCAAAGTCATGAACCGTGATACCGTGACGTGAGCTGAAGTCGGAAGCTTAACCAACCAAGCCACCCAGGTGCCCCATAATAAAAAGTTTTAAAATTAGAAGTAAATATTCACAAAAGAAAGCAGTAGTTTACCTGAGTGTACCTGTTGATTGGCCAATTACCAGTGTACCTGAGTGATTACCTTGAGAATCGCTCTAGATACAGGAGTTCTGTGCTTGCAAAATGGATGATTAAAATATCAATTAGCTCAAAACCACAGAAGACCCACGCAGCAAATATTGTCAAGTATCGGAGAAGGAAAATCAGGTTAAAAGCCTTTTTTTTTTTAACATAATAGATCTTTTCTATTTTTATTTTCCATTTTATTTATTTTGGAGAGAGAGAGAGAGAGAGAAAGTGCAAGCAGGGGAGAGGGACAAAAGGAGAAAGAGAAAGAATTCTCAGCAGGCTCCGTGGCCAGTGTGAGGCCTAATGTTTTTGCCTGGTTGCCTAGCGGGTCCCGATTCCCAGGTGTGTCAGGCTTAACTTCTAGCCACTGAAGGCACAAGTTGCATGAGCAGAGTGGTTAATGTCTTTTTTTTTTTTTTTTTTAATATTTTGGTATTTATTTTGCCAGAGCACAAAGCAGGGAAGGGGAAGAGGGCAGAGCGAGATGGAGAGAGAGAATCCCAAGCAGGCTCTGCACTGTCAGTGAGGAGCCCGACGCGGCGCTCGATCCTACTACCCTGGGATCACGACCTGAGCCGAAATCAAGACTCACAGGCTCAACCGACTGAGCCACCCAGCTGCCCCTAAAAGCCTTTAAATCATCACCCCCACATGTGCATGGCATTATTTTGCTTCACTTGAGCGACCACCTCGGACTAACCAATTCTAATACTTGTAATCACTAAGCAAGGATCTCAGCAGTGCCTGCCTGTCGTAGAATGAAACGTCTGCTTATCCTTAGACCCTAAAGAAATCGTGTAGCTCACCATGACTCTGCCACATGGAAAACTGTGAAGCCAGCTGCCTTGAGGGCTCTGAGGAATATGTCAGGCTAAAAGATATAAATAATCAAACACCGAATCAATGGTTATCCTCAGTCCTATAGAGTGAGACCAAGTTCACCAAGCCATATACCGTGGATGAAGAAATGTCATCGATGGAAGAATCCGCAGCCTCGTGCTCTTCGTCCAGCAGCACCTCTTTTTCCAAGTCCTGTTCCTTTCTGCCGCTCTAGGTAAGCTCGTCATGTAAAAGGCAGCGCTTCTTCCTATTCGCAAAACAACCTGCTAGACCACCTAACCAGACTCCCGCTTGACACTCACCCAAGGTGAAGTGTCCCCAGCTACCAATTTCACAGTTAGTTCCTTCTCTTATATAATTCTTAGCCCTGCCCCTGCAACGCAGTATGAGGTGTCATGAACTCCGTCCTGACTTTGACTCTCCTCTACTACATACCGCATCCCACCCCCACCCCCAGGGCTGCAACCTTGGGGCACCGCGGGTAGGGTTATACCCAACCCAACTATTTATCGCCAAGGCACAGAGTTAGACCAACTCTCACGTGGTCTTTGTAACTCAGTCTCCGCCAACGATGGCTTTAATTATCAGGGTGAGAAAACACTGCTCATGGTCTTCTCGAGGTATTCGACCAGGCTTAGAAGTCATAACCGTTCGGCAATCTTCATCTAGTAAGCAGTGTCTTCACTAGTAAGTGTCTTCATCTAGTAAGCAGTGAAGTGGTTCAGCAGTTTTAACTCATGGTGAAAGAAAGGCATGGGATTTCTTCCCAAAGAGGATTCGAAACTTTTTGTCCATTTGAGAAGCAGATACAGGTTCTCTGAGAACAAAATGAAATACCCAGCTCCATGTAATAATTTAAAAAGTCCAAATTTGAAATAAAGCTACAGCTCCCATCCACCCCTCGAAGTCAGTGAAAGGGGTACACTGCTTCCCCACTTGTCCTTCTATGCCTCCTCCCCAACCTGTTAGTTAAGGTTTACATTCCGAATGGGATTAGAGCAGGGTGAGGGAGGAGAGATGAGGCAGTAGGAATATGACTGCATGACTAATACCAACCCGGTGATCGTACGTCTCCCAATCTCTGTACTTGAGGTTGCCTTTCTGGCACTGTGATTCCACGGGTTGTTCGGGCATGCCACATTTCTGAAGATCCTTATCTGCAGTTTTCTTTATGAGGACCGTGTCCATAAGAGTCCCACAGGATACAGATGGCAATCTCAAATCTAGATAATCTGAAGGTTTACTTTGGAAAGGACTGTTTACAGCACTGTGGGTGGAAGCGAGGCTGACCCTAAAGAAAAAGTGAAGTACCCCGGGGCTAGTGACAGTGGGAGTGATCTCTAGGACTCAACAGGTGCGGGGGGCGGTCACCAATATCCAGGAGGAGAGAACCATGCAGAAAAGGTCAATATAATAGGAACAGAGAACTTTGGTAAAGGGATATGACAGGTTGAGGAGCCTCAAAGGAAACAAATATCCTGATGTAAACTCCTTACCTCAGATCTCCAGCTGTGGATCCCCACTGGGACACCCAACTGGAAGCCAAGGGCAAAAGGGAGCCCTGGATGTAGTACATGAAGGTCCGCCTTCCAGGGCAAAATGTAAACGTAGAAAGGTGGAGAGAGGATTTTGAAAAGCAGGTAGATAGTAGCCAGAACTGGACCTTCCCTAATGCTGTCGTTAGCCCCTAGGCATCCTGTACTATCTATAATTTCTCTCTGCAAAACTGTTACTATTATAGATGCTCCTATTGGTTACTATTATAGATGTCCCTATTGGTTAGAACCAAAGATAATACGGGGATGACCCTTCAAGTCTACCAAAAGTTCTAATGGATCCTCACAACAAGCTCAGGACATATAAAGAGCCCTATAAAACGCCTTTATTTTCGCTCACCAATGGAGAGCCAACTTGTCTCATGCCCTTTAGGTTTCTCTGGTGTTCATGACAATTACACCAGACTGTAAGGGACACAAATGAAGATATTCATGTGGTCCTCTTAAAAGTATCCCTTCCACAGACTTCAGGCGAGGGGCAAGCACCGCTCACCTCTATTTCTACTTGAGTGTCAAGAAGGCCACAGGCAACCTCAGGCTCATACTTTCAAAGCTTGGTGTCCTCAGATGAAAGAGACCATTAATTTAGTTTTCTCTGGAAGAAAGATGCTGGTATGGACTCTGATTGTCCCCACTGGAGATACACACTCATTACTGAACAGTAACCAGAGACAGCAGTGCTATGATTGGTCTAATCTGGGTCATGCCATCCTCTGTAGCTGGAGTTGAGGATTCATATGATCGAAAGCCCTCGGAGTCCCACATGGATCCAGAGATCAGGTTCCCAAAGGAACCAGAGACAGAAGGACGGTAAAACCTGTTCATTAGACAAAACTATAGCTATTATAGATTGTATAGTATGAAAACAGAATCTTAGACATGAACTTTAGAGAAGTCCAAGAACAATAAAAATTCTACACAGAATTCTGAAGAGATGACACCTAATATGTGATCCTACTTGATGTGGGAGGTTTCAAGGGCATACATAACTGAAATGCATGGTCAAGGACAAGTTTAGTACAGACCAGAAATGACAAGAGATGATTTACTGAAGGTCCTGGAAAAAGGCACTGCTTTAACACCTTAATCACAAAACCCCTGTGGTTCTCACAATTGCACTTGACAATAGACTTTGGCACTTGCAAAAATTGACTTAGAAGACAGAAACACCTTGTTACTTTCTTACGGAGCAGTGTTTTTCAAATTTTAGTCCTCATAATCACCACTTGAGGGACAGGTTACAGAAATTCAGAATCTTTCGCCTTCCTCCCAGAAATTCAGACATAGTAAATATAGGATGAGCCCAGGAATCAGCATGTTAAATAAGCATAAGGTGACTTTAAACTGGAAAAAATAAAATAAAAACAAAAATATCAAAGATATTTTTACATTATTTGCCCTTGGATAAAAAGCCACACTTTTAGAGTTGCAACTTACTTGTACTGCACCTCCCTGACTTTTCTCTTTGTGTAACCCAGTTTACGAATCACCTTCACAGCCATCTTCGCCAAAAGCGATCCAGAATCTCCTTGAACGCTGGTAATGGGAAACTCATTGCTTTTAAAAGCAGTTTATTGAAGAGCTCGAATTCATGTATTCAATCTTGACTGTATGGTGTTTGTTAGAATTTTCTTTTCTAGTTTCTACATAAGATAGAGGGCTGGATTTGCGAGGAGGGCTGGATTTTTGGCCAAGATCATTCTGTTCTAGGAAAGACTGACCCTGGGTACACAGAAAGCACTTAAATAAATACACTCTGGGGTCTGAGTTCACTCACTGGCATGTGGACATCCAACTGAACAACTATTTCATTGTTTCAAACATTTCTGAAAAGATGATTCCCCGTCGGATGGAGTTGACATTACTGTCTGAATTCAACTGATCATAGATGTGTCAATTTATTTCCAGACTCTAAATTTTTTTCCATTAATCAACATGTCAAATCTTATACCAGTACCATACTGTCTCGAAAAATGTAGCTTTATAGTTCAATTTGGGGACAGGAAAGTGTGAGTAATCCTTGTTCTTTTTAAGACTACTCTGGCTATTCTAGGTTCCATGAATTCCCACAGGAATTTTAAGATAAGCTGGTCCATATCTGCGAAAAAGGCAGCTGGGATAAGATTGGGTTGCAATGACTCTCGAGATCAATTTGGGGAGTATTCTGATCCATGAACATGGGGTCACTTTTCATTTATTTAGGTTATTATTTAATTTCTTTCAACACTATTCTGTGATTTTCAGAGTATAAGTTTTGGACTTCTTTCAATTCATTCCTATGCATTTGATTCTTTTTCACACTTCTGTAAATTGAACTAATTAATTTTACTTTTGATTCTTCATTGCTAGTGTATAGAAATACCGTGGCTTTTTGTATATTGATTTGTATCCTGCACCCTTGCTGAACTTGTTTATTAGTTCTAACACCTTTTTGTGAACTCCAAGTATTTTCTTTTTTTTTTTAATTTTTTTTAATGTTTATTTATTTTTGAGAGAGAGACAGAGAGAAACAGAGCGTGAGAGGCAGAGAGAGACAGAGCGTGAGAGGCAGAGGGGCAGAGAGAGAAGGAGTCACAGAATCCGCAGCAGGCTCCAGGCTCTGAGCTGTCAGCACAGAGCCTGATGCAGGGCTCAAACTCACGGACTGTGAGATCATGACCTGAGCTGAAGTCGGACGCTTAACCGACTGAGCCACCCAGGCGTCCCTCCAAGTATTTTCTACATACAACTCATGTCATCCTGAAATGGAGACATCTTGATTTAATCCTTTCTGTGATATAATAAAATAAATATTTGGCCTTTGTCCCAGTTCCTGGCACAGAGCTCCTAAAACCTTTGGAATCTTTGGAGTGAAGTGTCTTTTATATGACTGGTGGCTGAGGGCCCCTAGACAGCTTCAGGATGGAGGCTGTTTGCCACCAAGATCACACATGAGTAGATTAGAGGCTTGCACATTCCAGCCCTTATCGCCAAGGAGGGGAGAAGGACTGGAAACTGAGTCAATCACCAATGGCCAATGACTTAATTATATCTATGTAATGAAACGCTCAAACAAGCCCTAAATCATGGAGTTCAGCAGCTTCTGGGTTGGTAAGCACGTGAAGATGCTGGGAGGGTGACACCCTCAGAGAGGGCCTGGAAGTTCTGTGCCCTTTGCCCACCACGTGCCCTATGCATCATCACCACTCTGCTGTTCCGGAATTGTATCTTCCATAATAAACCAGCAATAGCAAGGAAAGCACTTTCCTGAGTTTTGAGGGCTGTTCCAGTAAATTACAGAATCCAAGGAGGGGTCCTGGGAAGCCCTTATTTATAGCTGGTCGTTCAGAAGTACAGGTAAGTAACCTGGGATATAACACTTGGGTCTGAAGTGGGGATCGTCTTCTGGGACTGAGCCCCTAACTTGCGGGGTCTACGCTAGCTCTGTGTTGATAGTGTCAGAATTGAATTGAATTACGGAACACTCCAGTCAGTGTCTGGAGATTTGGAGAATTGGTGGGGGGGGTGGGGCGCGAGGGGGGAGCGGGGAACATCACATATTTGGAGTGAGAAGTGTAGCGGGCAAAAACAGCTCAGACTTTTCAATCTGGATGCCTCTTATTCCTTTTTCTTGCCTGAACGCCTTAACTAGCACCACCAGGACAATGCTGAATAGAAGTTGTAAGAACATACATACACTTTTGTTTTGTTCATAATTTCAGGCGGGCCCAGAGCCTTCCTGCCCGCTGCTCTTTCTCAGGCCACATCTCTCCTGCGAGAATTTGTTAGCATTACCAGCTGCATATCTTCCAGGTGCTAGCTCCAAGTTTCCTACTCACGACTCCCCAGTTCTTTCTATTTGTTTTTAAAGAGAGAGAGAGAGAGAGAGAGAGAGAGAGCATAAGTGAGGAAGGGGAGAGAGAGAAGTGGGGCTTGTGCTCAGAGCTCACCCGATGTGGGATTGAACTCACGAACTGTGAGATCATGACCTGAGCCAAAGTCATATGCTTAATACCTGAGCCACCCAGGCACCCAAGACTCCCCCATTTCTAAGAGTTTCCTGTTCCTATCCAAACTCCACTCACTGCCTATTCCATTATAGTTTCTAAACTTCATAATATCTATTAATATTTGAAATTATTGTGTTTAGTTTATTCAATCACCTTTCCATACTCCATTGCTGGAATCCGAGATCAGTAAGAGCTGATACCTTCTCTAACTCAATACCACGTCCCTCATGCTCACGACAGTGTCTGACACACAACAGGCATTCAATAAACATTTCTTAAGTGAATGAATGGATAAGCCAATCAGTGAATGAATGAATCAATCCATCAACCAATCAATCAACATATTAATATTTATTTGAAGCAGAGCTTTCCAACCAAAGTGGCACAGAATGCCCGTTGGTGTTCAAAAGGTTACAGGTGTGTCTGATATATTGATTCTGCCAGCAATGCCCTTCCCCATCCTAGAGTCCCGCCTCGTCCATTTCCCCAGTAAACTGTACAAACAATAGCTACGCATGCCATGATGTTAAAGTTTGTGAAACTAGCTAGAGATATATCCTCTAATGCTTTTTTTTTTTCTTGCATTATGGAATATGTGCCTTCACCTGCCCAGGTAGAAACCATCCAGAGGGTGAGTAGTGACTGCAGAAAAGGAGCCCAAATGGTCATTTCAAGGTAAGAAAGAACTTCACTGCAACAAATGCTCCATGCCTGTGAAGAGAAGAAAGTATGCGTTGGGGTGGTGGGGGGGATGGCCGTGTGTGTGTGTGCACGCTGCGAGCTGGTGTTCAAAACCATCCCTGCCTAAAAGCTGCGGAACGATTCTAAGTTTTCAAGTGGGTAGCCCAATCGCCTGTGAAACTACACGTAACATAGAAAGCCCCTAGAAAGCCCCGTCAGTCCCCCAGAGCATACTCTTTTTGGCAAATCACTGTTTCTACAAACGCTGAATGACAGCCACTGCCAAAGGAATTGCCTTTTCCTTGCTGATACGCGGCCACCCCAAGAAGTAACCACCTGCCGCACAGATGGCCCCGCGTTAGCCGAGCCGTCCGGGCTGGAGAGGTCAGGGGTCACACTGGAAATAGTGCCTCCGAGGAAGAGTGAGCCAGGAAGCTACAGGGGCCTTACGCAGCAGGCCAAAGTCAAAGGCCACACAAAATGCCCGTAGGAGCATGAAGCAGACTCCCCAGTGTGAATTCTTTACGCTCAGGCTTTTGGCTGCGTGCGTTAGCAGAGCAGAGAAAACAACCGTGTGTCTTTGGGTTTTCACTACTTACTTTGAGTGCTTTCTCTCTCCATCTGCACATTGAGGGCTTGGCATTGTCTGCGCTGCCCAGTTTGGCAACCCCAGGCTGCACGTGGCTATCGTGCACTGGAAACGGGGCTGGTCCAAACTGATTCGGCCCTAAGTCTACAACACACGCCGGGTTTTGAAGATACACACACCGCAAGGTAAAATTTCTCATTCCATCTTTATCCTGATTACATGTGGGAATGGCAATGTTTTGGATGTATAATTAAAATTAATTGTATTTGGGGCATGTGGGTGGCTCAGTCGGTTAAGCATCCGCCTCCGGCTCAGGTCCTGATCTCACAGTTCGTGGGCTCTCCAGCCCCACGTAGGGCTCTGCGCCGATGGCACAGAACCTGCTTCGGATCCTCTGTCTCCCTCTCTCTTTGCCCCCTCCCCGCTCGTGTGCTCACACACGCCATCTGTCTCTCTCAAAAATAAAATAAAACATTAAAAAATTAATTGTATGTTTATTTTTAGCTTTTTATGTGGCTACTGGAAACCATGAAATCATACAGGTGCATTATATTTCTATTGGTGAACAATTGACTAGATGAACTCCAAAGCTTTTTTTCAGTTTCATGGTTGTTTTATGTAGCAAAAGAAAGAGTAGGGAGACAGAGCAGTTGAAACTTACTCAGGTTTTACCATGATATGTAATGTGTATGTGTGTATATACATATTCTATTTCTGAAAGTATAACAAGGAGAAACTTCCAAAACTTCCTAACTTGCTGCAATAATTCTTTGCTCATCATTGAAATGCACATAGTCAACTACAAAGTCAGTGTGTGACTAAGAAGCCAACACGCTGGGAAAGGAGGGACGGCCCAATTTCCCTGGAGCAGCTTCCAAAGGGAGATTCGAAGCCTAGCCTAGAGGAATGAACAAACCCCATCCTCTTCGTCTAGGCCCAGCCTCTATCATATATGCCTTTCCTGCTGCCAGAGCACCTTAAGTGTGATTCTCACTTTATCACTCACCGGCTTAAAAGCACTCAGTGATTCTTTATAATCCACAGGATACATTGTTTACTATGACACGAACACTTACGTCCTGCCCTCTGCCTGTCCCAGATGCCGAACCCACGACCATTTCCTGCTTTGTGCACCGTGCTTCAGCCCACACTTTACAGGATGCCACAGACACTGGTTTTACAATGGTGAAGAGGAAGAAACAAGATCCGTGTCCTCAAGGAGCCCATGTTAGAGGTGGGGAGATAATATCAAACAAATAAACAAGCAAATGCTAGGAAGGACACAACAACAGGGGGACCCGATTTAGAAAAGGTAGTCAAAGCCGGCCCCTCTAGAAATGCAACACGTAAGGTAAAACACGGAGGTTGAGAAGAGACAATGACCTGGAAGGAAAAGTTTCCAAGCAGAACGGAATGTACAAAAGTCCGGCAGCGGAAACGCCAACCCAAAGCATCCCTTTCTTCAGGAAGTCTTCTCTGACCTTCTGAACCAGGTAAACTTCAACCGAACGCTCTACATGTTTAATGCGTCATCGCCATGCCCTCCAGTTTCCTCCATCATCGTCATTACTGCATTGTACTCAAAGTATCTGTCCACTACCCGACAGCTCTGTGAAGGTACAGGATTTGTGTTTGTTCTCCTTGGTTCTGCATGGCGACTAGCCCACTGTTTTATCTTTAATTCATAGTAAATATTTATGGATCTTTTCCTAATACTGGGTTGGTATATTATCTGACTCCTGTCTCAGAATTACTGAGGAAAATTAGATTATATCATGTTCCTGATGACCACGGGAATGATTTGCCTGGCCAGGTTTGTCTGCAAGCAGCACGTGCGTTATTCTCAGGGGTATATCCTGCAAAGTTAAAACCATGCGGATCTAAAAAGGTAACCTTCGGATAGAGGCCAAGATTTGGAGTGGGAACAGGCAGTGGAGGGTTTGGGGACAAACAAAAAGCAAAGGATGAGGCTATTGGGAACTATGGGTTGGAGCACGTGATGGAGGCAGCAGATTAAAGGAGAGTTGGTTTAGTACCCTGGGCAAGAGACAAGAAAACGGTTTTAAAATCCAAGAAGCAACAGTTGGCATGACACTGACACGTGGGCACGAGCAGAACAGGAGGTGAGTGCGCACTGACATTTTTGTCCCCTGTGGTACTAGTTACAAAGCCTTCTCTTGGGCATTTCTTCTCTTAGTAGACAGAATTTCTTTCTGCTTTGCTATCTTTCTCTCTTTTCTTTGCCCCCCACCCTGTCCCTCTGATTCCAGCTACTTTGAAACTCTAGGCGGCCTATTACTCTTTCTCAGCAAGAACTGCCTTCTCTCTTTGTTTAATGTGGCGATGACAGTGCCTTTGTGTTAGTAGATTTCACCATGATCTGTATCACATAATATAGTCGTCACTGCTCACTAGGCTTAGTGGGACAGGGGAAGTGACCTACCGGGTTGGGGACGGGGTGGAATAAAACAAAGGGGGAAAGGGATAAGAAAAAAAAAAAAAAATCAAGAGATTAGAGGACCAGATAGGCTAAATCAGGGAGAACAGTTTTCTATCAAAATCCTGCCTTGGGGCGCCTGGGTGGCTCAGTCAGTTAAGGGTCTGACTTTGGCTCAGGTCACGATCTCATGGTTCGTGGGTTCGAGCCCCACATCGGGCTCCGTGCTGACAGCTCAGAACCTGGAGCCTGCTTTGGATTCCGTGTCTCCCTTTCTCTCTGCTCCTCCCCTGCTCGTGTTCTGTCTCACCTACCCACCCCCCCCAAACTAAATAAACATTAAAAAGCTAAAAATAAAAATCCTGCCTTCCCGTGGCAAATGGCATGGTGGTGTGAGCACGGTGGCTTCAATTACGTCCTTAAAGCATTTATTACAAGGCTTCTTACATAACACTCCCCTGACTCCAAAGCAGACTTTAGAGATAAGAAATCTCTCTGTATTTCCTAAAACATTGGGTTCTATAGGCCTTTGGCTCCTCATCCATGACACCAGTCCCCATGGCCCTATTCCAGCTTTCTCTATTGCCTTTTCTTTGGAAAGTAGCATATTCATGTGTTTCCTCTGGCCCACATTCAGGATAACTAGTCCATTTCCCTAATCTTGCCAATGAGGCAATTATATGTAGAGGGAATCACAAAATTGCCATGCCAAGGTAGACAAAAAAAAAATGTAGTTTTTCCATATATGATTTCTGACATTTATAATGAGCACTTCTACCACACACACACACACACACACACACACACACACACACACAATTATCTCCCTATTAAGTAGAATGACAATGTCTCTAAGTAACAGTTTCTACTTCAGTGGCTTACACCAGTATTCAGAGTTCATTTCTCCAGCCGCTGCTCCTCTCCAAGATGAATTTAGAAGTATAGGGAGGGAGATCTTCTGTAACACAGGGACTACAAAAATGGAAGCCTCATATTCTCATGGGCAGAGCTTTACATCGTCCTGCGGCCTCCCTGTTTACCCCCAACCACGATTCTTGTTTCCTTTAACATGTAGCACCTTGCTGTCCTCCAATTCCAAAACCTGGGACTTGTGTTTTTGTTGCCTGGCATCTTGATTCTCGGTGACCACTTCGACTTTAGTAACCGGTCTGCGTCTCTGTGCAGATGGCTCAGGCCCTGGAAGTCGGGTTGGCACTATGGCAAGGAGATCTGCCCCGCGGCGCCCAGCTTTAGGGCCGTTCCACCCCCACTTCCTGGCCTTCTCTTCCAAAACCTCCAGGAAGCATCCTTACGTAGCTCTTTGATGCTCTGCAAGGAAATTGCATTCTACCCGCCTTCTCCATCAAAGGAGGCTGCAATCCCAAAGCATACAGCGTCAGAAGCTTTTTTTCCATTGCAGCCACCCTCCCGATTAAGTCGGTGCCATCTAGAGAACAATGAATCCTCAGAGAAGCACATGGGGCTAAACTTATCTGACTTTGGTGCTCCCTTAAAATTATCCAGGTATTTCTGAATCACATCCTCTCCATGCCCGGATGTGGCAGTAAACACGTGGGACAAAGACCCTGGTGACTAATCAGTGTTCAAATTCTCTCCTCTCCTTTTCTCCTATAACTCCACAGGACGAGAGGGAACAGGCTCTGAGTTTCCCTTCTTTGTCATGTCCTTCTTGCCCTACGCCGACACACAGAAGACTTTAGAATCTAGTTTGGTCGGGCCGGATGACCCTTGATGATAAAGGTGGAGAAGAAGGAGTTCGTAAAACAGTTCTCTTTCTTAACGAACACTGGCTTTCAAGCTGACCGGCTTCCTGCTTTGATTATTAGAATCTGAATCTCAAAACTTTCTTTCTCTTCCTATCTGTGCAACGATTCTAACTTCCTTCCCAAAACTTAAAAACAAACGTATGTCTTAGGATGAGCAGAAAGAAGGTCGGATCACGGACAGGCTTCAAAATACCATCTCTATACTACGTGTTTGCACAGGTAAACCCTGCAGATGCCTTGACTGAGGACAAAGAGAGCGTCCTGGAATAAGCGTGTACTAGCTCACGAGAGCCGTGCACAACTCTTCCCACCTCTATGTTTAATTAAGGCAACCTGGTAATCTGACATCAACCGTGTCTGTGGCACGTATGCTACGGACATCAGTAAATGTTGCACGACAAACCAAGGAGGGGTTTACTGTGGGGTTCGTTTTGTTTCGTGTTTGCAGAACACCGTTAAACATTTACCAGCACACCGCCGTATTGGGTATCCTCAAAAACAAAAACCAAATTTCCACCCAGAGAAAAGCTGTTACCTACATGTGGGCCGCCTACCCATCAGGACATCAGTAGTGCTGTCTCAGAAAGGCAGTTGCGTCACATCTGCCTCAACACAGGTAGCGTATCAAGAGCAGTATGTCTGCACCGCTCTTCGTGACAAATTGTGTTTCTATCATCTCAGAGAAGCCCGGATGTAGAGAGCGCTAAATGCTGACATTGGAAGACAATGGCCGCCATATATTTTTCCCGGATATGTCAGGCCATAGTTGATGTAATATTTTAAGGTCGCTCATGGTATATGGCTAACAGCCAATATTTTTAACAGAACTTTTAAACTGCTGGGTTTTTGTAGAATAAATAAAAATCCCTTCGTTTATACTTCATTTTTAATCTGTTTTTCCTAGGTTTTGTTTGTTTTTTTGTTTTTGTTTTTCCTGTTAAAACCGGAAACATCTTATGGATCATAGCCATGGGGAATGATATGTTAACAGCAGATTCCTGCTAAGTTTTACTAGAATGTGTACTTAACAAAGGTCAGTAGCAACAACAGGAAACAACATTGATCCAGGACCAAAATTAAGGACAAGATCACCTCAGAAAAGATAAATGGTTCACGTCTACTATACCTCCGTTGTCTGTACAATAAAGGCAGTGAGAGCCTTATTCTGGAAAACTGTTTTTACTTTATCTTGGTCTTGGAATCTAAATTATTCCGAGTATGTTTGATGTGTGAAACTGGAAAATGAGTTAGATAGAATAATAAGAAAAACGAACAAGCGAACATTACTTGAACGTGTGCTGTTCAACTTTCCTTCATACGTGCTAATAGGGGAAGATTGTATAGAGCCAGCAGAACTGGTATGATAAAGGGGACTTAAGGCATAGTTTTAGAGGGATGCATCTGAACTCTTTATTTTTTTCTTAATTTTTTAGTGTTTAACTTATTTTTGAGACAGAGAGAGACAGAGTGCGAGTGGAGAAGGGGCAGAGAGAGAGGGACACGGAATCTGAAGCAGGCTCCGGGCTCGGAGCTGTCAGCACAGGGCCCAACGCGGGGCTCAAGCTCACGGACCATGAGATCACGATCTGAGCGAAAGCCGGATGCCCAACCGACTGAGCCACCCAGGCGCCCCTGAATCTGAGCTTGTGCAGAAAACTTGCACCCCACATGTCTCCCACATGATTCTGTGTGTGTGTGCATGTATGTGTATGCACGTGTGTTTTCAACTTTTCATAGGAAAATACATATTTCCCAAAACACACGAACATGAGCTATTCATATTAGGTCATAAAGGGATGACATTCTGAGCTGGATAATCGTGTGTTGTGTGAGGCTATATAGCCACATTCCCAGCCCCCGCCTACTAGATGGCCCTCTTGCGGTTGTTACAACCTAAACTGTCCCCGGACG
>NW_024420501.1:5809655-5853349 GCF_014898765.1 Herpailurus yagouaroundi
CCCCCCCCCCCACGTCTGAACCAGTTGAGGACCACTGATTTAGGGAAAATGAAAAGAAACTCTTGTGTGGAGTTTCCAAGTGGATTAAAGAACTAAAATGTCTCAAAAAGAGAATCATAATAATACTAGAAGATAGTATATTTGCATCATATTGGTTAAATTAGTGTGTGTGGGTGTGGTGCAACATGGGTGGCTCAGGGGGTTGGGCGTCTGGCTCCTGATATCAGCTCAGGTCGTGATCTCTTTTGGTTGTGGGATCAAGCCCAGC
Source organism: Herpailurus yagouaroundi (assembly GCF_014898765.1). Classification (NCBI taxonomy): domain Eukaryota; kingdom Metazoa; phylum Chordata; class Mammalia; order Carnivora; family Felidae; genus Herpailurus; species Herpailurus yagouaroundi. The sequence goes on from NW_024420501.1 coordinate 5,809,924, forward strand.
GTTGGGTTCCAAGGTGAGCATGGAGACCACTCGGGGTTCCCTCCCTGCCACTCACATGGGTGTGCTCTCTCCCTCTCTCAAAATTAATGAATGAATTAATAAAATATAGTGTGTGTTTGGGAGTTAACTAATTGAGGATGATGTCCTTAAGCAGGACAGGAAAGGCTGTAAGGGATTTGATCACATGGAAATTAAAAACTTTTTTAGGGTAAAAGATGCTGGAAGAAAAGCTAAAATATAAATCACAGAGTACATAAAAATACTTGGGACATATTATAAATTCCCAAATAGTTGACAAGGCTTGTTTTGTTCATAAAACAAATTACTGCTGAGAAAAGTGGAACCCTTATATTTGAGGCCTAATACAGCTTTCTCCTATTACGAGTGCTTTCTCAATTCTTTATTTTAAAAAACAAAATACCATTGTGAGAATATACCAAATTGACAGACCTATTCAGTGCTAACTTTAACTAATTGTAGAGATCACCTGACATAATTTGCCAGAAATGAAAAGGAATAAAATAATTTGTTAGACAGTTATAAAAAACAAACTTTTAGAAATTACATTACGAAGCAAAAATGTGCTCTTATGATTTTTCTAATTCTTCTGTTCAATTTTCTTACATTCTACATACAAACTAAATTTCTTTTAGCTGCCTGTCTGTACCTATCATCCCATCTCTTTTTAAGGCCCTTGAACATGCTTTTCTCTTTGGAACACGATAGAAATCTTCCATAATACTTTCACCTGCCTCCTGTTCATCTCTTGGATCTCAATTTCACCCTTGCTTCCTCTGCGAAACATTTCCTTACTTCACAGACTTAATTGCTTTCTTTTGATTACATGCTCTCATATCACTCGACGCTTCTTCACAGGACTTATTACAGTTGGAAGCAACTATTTACTGGCTATCTGCTTTTAATAACAAAGTGATGCTGAGAGAGAGCCATAATAGGCATAGAAATTCGGACAACGGACTTTGGGAGAGAATGAAGAGCAGAGAGAAAAAGATACTTGACCTTCAAAAATGTACTTTATCAAAGGAGTTTCAAACAGCCCCCCCCCCCCCCCCCGGGTGGCACCTGCTCGTCTCACTTTGTTCCTGGGAACTGTCAAATTCAGAACTGTCTACATTTTGGGTGGCCAAATTTATAAACTGTTTTGTATACATTTAGGAACCAAACAGTAATCAATTTCAAATTCTCCTGCCACAGATATGTCCATAATCTATGCTCCACGTCTGGTGAGGAACTAAGATAATCCTTAAATAAAATTTCTATACTCGGATGGTACACTCCAGTCGACATGGGCTCTATTTTCTGTCAAGCTAGTAATTAAGAGGTCAGAAGATCAGAAGACTGTACATGGCTATCATTAGTTTTGCCCTCAGAATGTTCTTAAATCACTAGTATTCCCTGTAGTCTTTAAGCCTTGTGCGTATCGCCAAGCAGTAATCCCTTCAAAGCGCAGAGCGGTGGAAGAATGACAACGCTTTGCATCCCCTCAGAAGTCAGAACAGAGCTGTAGATTAACACTGTATGTGAAGGAAACCTAGAATGAACCCGAGATGTCCGAAAAACCGCAAAATACGTTCACAAAGCAGCAGCAGCAGCAGCTTTCCCCGAATACTGACTTCCAGCTTTCTTGGGTAAGCTGTTGTTCTCATTAACACAGACACAGAACATAAAATGAAGGAGGCCAGGATCATCTTCTCAAATCTGGAAATCCGCTGTCAACAAAATTAAACTCCCAAACACATTTCAATTAACATGTTGCTATTCCTTAATATTGGGACCCTCATTTAATTTAGTTCTTTATCTATATCCCCACCCAATAATTTATGGGCATTCCATTTTTCACATTTTTTCATGTGTTCAAGATATATCTATATCTACATCTATATCTATATCTATATCTATATCTATATCTATATCTTTACTGCGAATAAAATCATGTTATCCTAGGTCTTCGACCCCTTCATTACTAAAGGTCAAGGTGAAGTTGGGGCCCACACAACTGGAATAACACCTCACCTCTCTAGGTAGCCTCAATTCCATCAACGCATTACAGAGAGAGTGTTATACATCCTTGGATTAAGTTTGCTTTTCCCCTGACAGATGTACATTGTGCACCTTGCACAACAGAACTTTCTCTTTCACCTGCAGGGATCCAGAGATAACCCCAGATATCCCTGCTTCCCTATACTTTGGAACTCACACTCACCTGCCTTGAATCCACTCAACCTCATGCAGTCCCTTACCCTCACTTATGTCAGTCACTTCGAGAAACCCTCGGCTCATATCTCCCTAATCTTGCACACTCTAATCCCGATGAAGTCTTTGTACATCCCCTTCTTTCTCTTTATTGTATGCTTGTATTTTTTATTTTCTTAAACATTTTTTTAAGTTTATTTATTTATTTTGAGCGAGAGACACAGTGTAAGTAGGGGAGGGGCAGAGAGAGAAGGAGAGAGAGAGAGACAGAATCCCAAGTAGGCTCTGCACTGTCAGCACAGAGCCTGACGTTGGGCTCAAACTGTGAGATCATGACCTGAGCCAAAATCAAGACTGCATTGCTTAACCAACTGAGCCAACCAAGTGCCCCTAAACATTTTTTTTAACATTTTATTTATTCTGGGGGGGGGGGGAGAGAAGGGGCTGAGAGAGGGGGGTGTTAAAGGATCCGAAGCAGGCTCTGCACTGACAGGCTGACTCCAGCAGGCCCAATGTGGGGCTCGAACCCAGGAACCGAGATCATGACCTGAGCCGAAGTTGGATGCTCAACCGACTGAGCCACCCAGGCGCCCCTGTTTTGTCTGTATTGTTAACTCCCCCTTAATGTCTGAAACCCATCCACCGTGCCTTCCGCAACTCATGGTCCACCAGCACCAAAATGTCCTATGTGTGTACGCTCAACTTCTTCCTTGACTCTTTCCTTCCTCTGAGGACACTGCTGCACACTTTCAAGTGATGGCTGTTTCCTCTTCCACACCCATCCCACCACTCGGCCTGGAAGTGGAATAGATGTCCTCCGGGGTCCACATCTCTGCCTCCAGATCATTCTCCCTCTCTCTATCTCAAATAGCCCAGCTCTGAATTTACCGTTATCCTATTGCACTGCCCACAACCTCTCACTGTTGCTGCCATCTACTCCTCTCCTTGTGCTCGATCATGATTCACTGACCCTCTCTCCAGCAACAATCCAGGGCAACTTCAACATGCACTAGATAATTCTTCCCACACCCGGGCTTTAAGCTCCTTTCCTCCAAGGGTGATCTCCACAACCTACCACGGTACTGTCCCCGATGATCACCTCTGTGGCCCGTACTGTCCCAAATGGTGGTCACTAGCCACTTGGGGCTTCACACGTGGGTAGTCCAGAGGTTTTTGGACGGTCATGTTTTCAATTTCATTGGCTTCCATGCACGTTTTAATTTCCTCTTTAATTTCTTGGCTAACCCATTCATTTTTTAGTATGTTCTTTAATCTCCAAGTATTCACTGCCTTTCCCAATTTTTTCTTGGGGTGGATTTTGAGCTGCACAGCGTTGCGGTCTGAAAATATGCAAGGTACGATCTCGATCTTTTTGTACTTGTTGAGGCACATGTGGGGTAATCCAAACTGATTTCAGCAATTTAATAGAAAAAAATGTAAAATATGTCACTAATATTTTTATATTCGTTAATGTTACAATGATAGTCTCTGGATATTTACATCAAATAAATATTTCTTAAGTGTCAGGTACTAGAAAATTTACAATGAGGTTCATGAACCACATCATATTTCTATTGGTCAGCTCTGTTGTAGACATTCCCGTGACGAATAACTATAAACCCTCCATAGTCTCAATTTAATTTACCCTCTCTGACAACCACCTCCTACCTTTCCAGCTCACTCCCTCTGGTTTACCACCAGGATCCTCTGAGCCTGCTCCTTTTCCACTCTTCCTCTTGCCTTTGATGTTTTCCCTTCATTCTTTTTCCATTTCATAATCAATGACCATAAGGGTCTGTTTCCATCCATTCTCAATTCTCTTGCTCTTCTTTCATTTTAACTTAGTTGCTTCGGGGGCACCTGGGTGGCTCAGGTCATGATCTCACAGTATGTGTGCTGACAGCTCAGAGCCTGGAGTCTGCTTCAGATTTTGTGCCCCCCCCCCCCACTTGTGCTTTCTCTCTCTCTCAAAAACAAACATTAAAATAAAACAATAACTCCGTTACTTGGTGAAACCACAGCCTTGGTTACAACAACCTTCCACCTGTGCCCTCCTATGCCACCGAACATGTCTGGACAAAAATGCACAGCCATATGGACTGCTCAAATTTTCGCTTCAAGGACTTAATCCTCTAATCCAGTGGTTCTCAAGCTTTCCTGGGCAGAAGAATCTCCTGGAGGGCGTCTCATCCCAGGGTTAAATATTTGCCAGGTCTGGCATGGGGCCCAATAATTTGCATTTCTAGCAATTTCTCGGGTAGAGCTGAGCCTGCTGGTCATGGAACCGCACTTTGGGAACCACTGCTCACCCTCATCTATTCATCCTACCATTCTTCCAGATAAATAATTTACACCTTATTTTGTCTCTCCAAACCTTCAACAAATTCACTCTCATCCTCACTCTGGCTGATGTCTTCACTTCATGCTTCAATGGGAACTTTGAAGAACAAAATTAGAGGGGAACTTGTGCATTCTTTCAAAACCACTCCACCTTCCTACGTCCAGCTGCAACCATATACTCTTCTTGCAATCTGTGCTATGGATGAATCTTCTCTGCAACTTCCTACGACCAGTTTTCTCATGGGAAGTCATTCCCTTATGTCTCACCCCTCAATGCCTGGTTCCGGCCAAGTCTCTCTTCCTTCTCCTACATCAACAAGTAAGTATTCCTTCTTTCCCCAATAGATTACAGATGTGCTCTTTCTCGCATATTAAGATAATTGCCTCACTCCTTCCCATTTTCTCACCAGCCTCTGCTCTAGTTCTCTGTTCCCATTTACAGAAAAGTATCCAAAATGATCGCTTGTATCCATTGTCTCTCATTTCCTTTTTCTGCAATCACTTTGGAAACTACTCCAATCAACCATTTCCCCCTCAATCCATAAGAACTCTTTTGTCAAGATCACCAATAACCTCCATGTTGCTAAATCCAACGTTCAATTTTTGGTGCTTATGTTACTTGACCTTTCACTCTCAATGGACTCTCGTCCATCTCCTGGTGCTTTCCTATACATTCTGCACTTACCTTTCGGGACACTACACTTTCTTGGTTTTCCTCCCACCTCACTCAACAGCTCTTTTTCAGTCCCCTCTGTTCATTCCTCTTTCCCCCTAAGGTAGTAACAATGAAGTATCGCAGGTTTGTTTCTTGGTCTTCTTTTCCTCTCTATCTATACCCAATCCCTTGGTGATCTTATCATTTTCCATGATGTTAAATGGCGTTGAAATGTCAATGACCCCCAAATTCATACCTCCAGCCCAAATATGGTTCCTGAACGCCACACGTTTTCCAACTGTCACCCCGACATTTCCTTTTGGATTTCTAAGCAACTTCTCAAACTCAGAACGTCCTAAATTGATCTCATTCTCCTCCCTCATTCAAAACCTGCTCCTACCACTGTCTTAACGTCAGAAGCTAATGATGACTCCATCTTTCAAATTGCTGAGAGCAAACTCCCGGAGTCATCCTTGAATCTTTCTTGAGATCTTACATCTCTCATCCGACCTTACTAGAAATTCTATTGCCTCTACTTTCAAAATAGATCCACAAGCTGACTACTTCTCACCACCTACACTAGTCTAAGCCGCCGTCATATTTTGCCTGGATTACTGCACTCTCCTGGAAACCGGTCCCTCTGCCTCTGCATTTGCCTCCATGTAGTCCAGTCTCTACAGAGAAGCCAGAATGACTTAAAACCGATTTATTATGCAGTCCCTCTGCCCCAAATCCTCCAATGGCTTCCCTGCTCACTCAGAGTGAAGACCAAAATACTTAAAGTAGCCCAACAAGGCTCTATCTCCATAACTTACCTCTGTGACTACATTTCCTACTACTCTCCCCTTCCTCACACTCCTCCAGCTATACTGACCTCCCAGTTATTCCCCCCCCCCCCCATGCCAGGTAATCTCCCACTCTAGGGCCTTTCTTCCAGCATATCTCAATCAACTACTATTATACCTAATGCAGAGCAAACAATAAATACAGTGGCATATGTAAATGAATGAGAAGAGTTGTGAGTTAAAAAGAAATAACATTCGGGGGCACCTGGGTGGCTCAGTCGGTTGAGAGTCAGACTTCGGCTCAGGTCATGATCTCACAGTCTGTGAGTTCAAGTCCTACATCAGGCTCACCGCTGTCAGCCTGTCAGGGTGGAGCCTCCTTTGGATCCAGTCTCCCAATCTCTGCCCCTCCCCTACTCACACTCACTCTCTCTCTCAAAAAATGAAAAGAAAAGAAAAGAAAAGAAAAGAAAAGAAAAGAAAAGAAAAGAAAAGAAAAGAGAAAAGAGTAGCATTCTGAAAGTGTCTAAAGCCAGAAAAGTGCTTGGCATGTTCAAAAGGTCAAGTGAAAGGAGATAAAGTTGTAGTACGAAGATTTTCATCAGTCAGGGTCTGTAGGCCATAGTAAGGGTTGTGGAGCTTATATTTTAAGCGTGATGGAAAGATACTGAAGATCCTTGAATGGCATTTATATGCTTCCATTTCTGATTAATAAGGATCACGCTCAGTTCGATGGAGATTTGACTATAGGTTGATAAGGTCAAAGCTTATTACGATGGTCCAAATCAGGGAGGATGATAGCTTACATTATTACGATGGACCTACTGGAAGTGGACCAAAGTGCAGGAGTCTAGGCAATTGTTTTAAATGGCCTAAATAAAATTAGTTTGTCGAGAAAGTTTCTGTATTTTCATTTTGAATCATGAGGTCCTTATACTTGCAAATTAAATTAGTAAGAGCTTCAAAAACTTATCACAATAAAAACACTGAAGTACCTTTTTTCTACTTTGAAGTTTGCCATGAAAGATAAGTCAAAGTCCTGATTTTGGAGTATCAAAACTAAAATCTACACTCTGGAAAAGTCCAACGGTTTTAAAAGGAAATGTATGAGGCTATTTGAAAGAGGACTCCATAAACAACACAGGGTTTTTTTGGCTTCCATAATTCAAAGTTTCTTTTAATTGGGTCTCACAGATTAACGGAATTTTAGAAGTTACTTGAATAAAATTATTCCTGTCTCAATGAACCTTTTTTTTTTTTTTTAATGGTGAAAAAAACGTGTATTTGTATTTCACCAGCTGGACACAGTTTAGATGATCCGAATTTTGTTGGCAACATCCAATGCATCATAGTCAGGAGCCAGTCACACAACTGCCTTTTCTCCATCGGGCCTGATCAGGGTGTTGACCTTGGCCACGTCAATGTCATAGAGCTTCTTCATAGCCTGCCTGATCTGGTGCTTGTCGGCCTTGACATCCACAATGAACACAAGTGTGCTGTTGTCTTCTATTCTCTTCATGGCTGACTGGGTAGTCAGGGGGAACTTGGTGATGGCATAGTGGTCAAGCTGGTTTCTCCTGGGGCCCTTCTTTGAAGGATATTTGCTGCCTTCAGAGACGCAGTGTCTTAGGCCATAGGAATGTAGGTGAGAGGAGGATCTTTCTTTTGTGACTGTGGCCACCTTTCAGCACCATTTTCTTGGCCTTCAAAGCCTTGGCTTTGGCTTTGGCAGGAGCAGCGTCTTCCTTCTTTGCCTCCTGCACCGTCTTTGTGAAAGGCCAAGGAACCATTTTTAATCACTTAAATTCCTAACACATTATTTGACAATAAAACAAAGACTCTATTGTTTTCCCAATTTGGATAAAATCCAATACATAGATTCATTCCGAAGTTATTCTAGGAAAATCCTTAAAAACTTTCACCTTTACAGGAGCCTTAGTGCTTCCGTCCCTCCTTACCAGACAGGGTCTCAATTCTATTGCAAGCTTTTAGAAGAAAAGAGAAACAATTCTTCCTTTCCACAGAATAATAGCTACCACTTATCGAGTACTACATACGACGCTGTGCTAAAGTGCTCTTCCTTTATTATAACATCTAATCATCTACGACAACTTTATGAAATAGGTACCATTATTATTAACATGCTGTGGATGAAGAATCTAAGACTCAGTGAGAGTAAGTAACTTAACCAACACCACACACTCTAGATGGGAAAGTAGTGATGTGAATCCAAATCTAATGTGGCCTGTTTTCTTTGCATTTCAATAACCTCTATATAATTCCAGAACCTTTCTATAAGTCTACTTTTCACATAGATAAGAAACAGAATTTATTCACATTAAGAGGAATCATCATTTTTGTAGCTTCCCAACATACATCTTCCCCGGATAGGTAGCTACCTTGCCTAATATTTGAAAATATTACCAGGGTGCGTGGGTGGCTCAGGTGGTTAAGTGTATGCCTCTGGATTTCGGCTCAGGTCATGATCTCGCAGTTCCTGAGTTCAAGCCCCATGTCAAGTTGTGAGTTGGCAGTGCAGAGCCTACTTGGGATTCTCTCTGTCTGCCTTCCCTCCCCCGCTGCTTGCTCTCTCTCTCTCTCTCTCTCTCTCTCAAAATAAATAAACTTTAAAAAAAAGTAAGAAAGAAAGAAAGAAAGAACGAAAGAAAACAAACGTTACCCTATGTGTTTTTGTCTCTTGATAATGCCTTACACCCTGTGGTTCTTTCCTCATTAAAATCAGACTTTGAGACGGAGAGTGATTTTTCTATGGAAGGGAGAATAAGAATGAATCCAACCAAAATAAAGACTCAACTGTTTTTGCACTTTGAAGATGCTTCCATTTTTCAAATCCAAGAAAATGGAAGATATCCTCCTTTGATAATCTTAAATCATGTAATATATGGATAGATTCCTAGGACTTCCTTGCCAGTTATATCTTAAGAAAAACCAACTGTATCAATTTTCAATATCATGTCCTCCACTAGTGGTGTGATGAAATTTGTGATGCTATCTGAAAAACAGAAGGAAATACTTATGAAGCTGGATCATGCAGGGTCAAACTGAATCCTACCCACATTAATTTTCTTTAATGCTTATTTATTTTTGAGAGACAGAGAGAGAGAGACAGAGACAGAACGTGAGTGGGGGATGGGTAGAGAGAGAGGGAGACACAGAATCGGAAGCAGGCTCCAGACTCTGAGCTGTCAGCACAGAGCCAGACACGGGGCTCGAACTCACCAACCGTGAGATCACGACCTGAGCTGAAGTTGGACACTTATCCGATTGAGCCACCCAGGCGCCCGTGAATCCTACCAAATTAACAGCCACTGGAGGTTCTATGAAATATTCAAATCAGATGTAAATTATATTTATAGTGCATTGATTTTACTCATTTAATTAGCAAAAATATTACCATTACATTGTGATTTAGCTATTAGTTTTCATTTTTTAGGAGATTTTGTAATTTAACGATAGAACTCTGAATGGAAATTGGTAATCTTGAGTTCCTTGTGGAGTTGTAATACAAGATATCAAGTAAATCACAGCTTCTCTGAGTTTCAACTATTTCTAATGAATGGTGTAAAATCTGGTGGGAGGAATGTCAATGCTTTTGAAATGCTCTGAAGGGAGCATGTCATATAAAAATATTTGCTTAGATCATTATTATTCATGGCATTTCAACTTTGGTGTTTCTGCCCCTGCGATCCTTACTTTGGTATCCCATAAGACTTTTGAAAAATTCTGGATGATGCAGTGTAATGTAGGGTTTCAAGCTGTTATATTTTCGGGCACTTTCTGAGAATTATCACCAATTAACACCTCTTTTCAGGAAGAATGCTTCATTACTTCCCTAATCAGTTAAAATAACATCTCCATCTGAACAAAGTTCAAATAGGCACATATACCAATAGCTCTTCGCTTGGATCCGTCTTATTTATTTTTACTGGTGTCACTATAATCAACGTGTAGGAATGCTGGGTAAAGAAATCTGCCAGACAGCAACCTCACTGTTATTCACAAAGTGAGTCCTAGCTTACTTTATAAATCGTGCTTACAAAAATCTGCTATTGAGCATAGCATACTGTGGAATTATGCATAATGGGATTAACTACTTACTTGGATGGCTATTGTAATTATTGCCCTCTTACACATTTCACCAGCTTCATCTACCAGTGTTTTATTTCTCATCATCGCTATGTATCCGACGTATACTAGACATAATTGGAGATCTGTACTGTCACTGGCCACTGCGGCAGAGAAAACGGTGCTGACAATTTTATACCTGTTCTTCTATACCTTGTGCCAGAAGCAAGACATATCACTTCTTACAGCTCGTTGTCCAGAACTACTTGCCTGACCCTACCTAAATGAAAGGATGTTGCAAAGTATACTGTTTCAGAGGCCACAAAGGAAAGAGCTGGATATTGGCCTGATATCACAGGCACCTCTGACATATTACAACGTCAAAGAAATTTCTTCAACATTTATTCCACAACCAAAGTGTGGCCCATACTACCATCGAAACTGTGGATACTGCTAAATCTCACTTTCATTCATTCATTCATTCATTCATTCATTCAACAAATACTTATTCAACTGTTACTATGTGCTAGGAATCGTGCCACCTCGACGGGGATACAGCAGTGAACAAAACACAGTCCTTACAGTCAACAATATTGCAACAACGTTGGTGACACTATGATAAGTAGACTTACTGTAGTGACTTTTGAAAATGTGTATAAATATCAGATCACTATGTTGTACACCTGAAACTCACACAATATTGTACGTCAATCATTCCTCAGTTAAAAAGACATCGTCCTTATCCTCATGAAACTGAAAATATGGGAACAGAGAAAATGAACAACCACTGCATGGGCCTGCGAAAATTTTGATGCAAAAAGAATGGAAATCTTGTATTCAGATTTCAAAGTGCAAATTACAGAGGAAGCAATTTTAGACAGCTTCCGCTAGATAAATTCACGTTGCAATAAATCATGGAAGTGAAAGATGAGGTTTAAAAAAGAATAAATAACCTCTGGCTTATAATGGTACCCGCAAGCCAACAAACTGGAAACAGACCACATTAAACGCTAATACAAGCAACAAAAGTACGGACAGGTGGTGGCCCAAGGGGAGGGGGTGGGAGAGGCGGCTGAAACAGGTGAATGGGATTAAGAGGTGCAAACTTCCACGTGCACAATGCACAAGTCATGGGTCTGAGAGGCGCAGCACTGGGAACACAGTCAACAACACTGTAATGGCACTGTGTGGACACAGTGACTGCGCTAATCGTGGTAAATACAGCTTGTCGAATCACTACCCTGTGCACCTGAAACGAACACAGGATTGTATGCTAACTATACTCCAATAATAAACAAACAAATAAATAAATAAAACGGAAGTGTGTTCAAAAAAGGGCACCTGCCTAACAGACTTGAGGCAATCTCTTAACTCTCTCCTTACTCAGAGGCATATGAGAAAGCTTTTAAAATATATAAAAATTGGGGCGCCTCGGTGAGTGTATCAGTCGGTTAAGTGCCCACCTCTCGATTTCGGCTCAGGTCATGATCTCCCCATTCATGAGTTCGAGCCCCATGTCAGGCTGGGAGCTGGCAGTGTGGAGCTTCTTGTAGTTCTTTCTCTCTCCCCCGTCTCTCTGCCCCTCCCTCACTTGTACTGGCTCTTTTAAAAAATAAATAGGGGCACCTGGATGGCTCAGTTGGTTAAGCATCCAACTTTGGCTCAGGTCAGGATCTCACAGTTCATGAGTTTGAGCCCCCCGTTGGGCTCTGTGCTGACAGCTTGAGGCTGGAGCCTGCTTCGGATTCTGTGTCTCCCTCTCTCTCTGCCCCTCCCCTGCTCATGCTGTCTGTCAAAACGTAAATAAACATTAACATTTTTTAAAAAAACTTACTAAAAATTTTAAAATATACTTTAAAAAAATAAGGAAATGAGTACTCCTACAATAAATAAATAAACAAACAAACAAATAAATAAATAAAATGTATAAAAATTAAAAACAACACTTAAAACCTAAGAATAATGGGTAAAGACTGATCACATTTACAGGCCTTTTCACCAAATATAAGGCAGGTGGACTCATACTTAAAAACAATAAAAACTACCCGTTTGACCTCATGAAATGTTTTACCTGCTTAAATGTGCTTAGTAAAAGACAGAAAGAGTCTTCTGTACTCCATCAATGACTGACTTTGGTCAGAATCACAGGTTTGTACACCATCACGTTGTGCCACAATCACTTTAAGACAAAGAAAAATTTTCTGAGATAATAAAGAATAGAATGAACCAATCATGCAAATATAGCATTCAAACACAGGCTTGAGACACTCAAGTCTGCAGAAGAAAAAGGCAGGGCAAAAAATGATAGAGAAGCTAACAGAGCAGAGGACAGAGATATATTATACAGATTCTCTATTTTAATTTAAAAAAGGGCCAAGTGAGGAGCGCTTGGGTGGCTCAGTTGGTCAAGCGTCCGACTTCAGCTCAGGCCATGATCTTGTGGTTCGTGAGTTTGAGCCCCGCCTCGGACTCTGTGCTGACAACTCAGAACCTGGAGCCTGCCTCAGATTCTGTGTCTCCCTCTGTCTCTGCCTCTCCCCTGCTCACGCTCTGTTTCTCTCTCTCTCCCCAAAATAAACATTAAACATTTAAAAAAGGGGGGGGGGCAAGTGAAATAAGAAAGAAGGAATAAACAAACAGTAAATAAAATAAACACAACCCAAGTAGAAAACTTTCTAAAGGCACAAAAATAGGGAACAACAACAACAAACATCAAAAGCCAAGTACAGAGATTGAAATATTTCATCAAGTTTCAGGAAAAATCAGTGTAAAAATGTCTACACCTAAACAAATCTTGACATGAAGTTGAAATTGAAATGCTTGAGGGGGGAAAAAAAATAGGCTGTCCCCAGTTGGACATAAATTAGGCTAGCCTCAAACTCCACCTCAACAATATTAAATGACAGAAGCAGCTAGAGATGATATTTCTATACAGTGTGAAGATAAAAACTTCGTGGTCCAAGATACAGAAGTGCTCAGAAATCATGCTCCTCATATACACAGCGGAGAAAAGAAACAGAAACAAAAAGTCAAGGATATGCTATACCAGACACACAGGTGAAACAAAATTAAGACCTCAAATACTGGAAAATTAGGGTTCCGAAAATCAGTAAGTAAGGGGAGAAATCTAGATCGATGGTAATTTTTATCTTAGGTATAAGACTATAAATGAACACAAATTTAAATTACAGTAATGTTACTACCTGAAAATTTTAAATCACATATCTGCATAGTGCCTGATTTGAAGACAAAATTGTAACAGCCACTGTATCCTCTTTAAAACATAATCACAGTGATGACGGAAAGGTCTAGGGCCTTGATGATGGTGATTTCACGAGTATATACTTATCTCTAGACTCATCAAGTTGTACACCTTAAATAGGTACAGCTTCTTACATGTCGATCAACCTCAATAAAGTGATTAAAAAAAAAAAAAAACCACAGTGAGAACACCAAATAGTAGAACATATATGACCCAACCAAACTTCAAATCAAAGCAAATTTATGGTACCTTTTATTATAAAACAAGTAATAATGGAAACAACAGCACCAGCATTTATGTAGTACTTATGCAAAATGCCACACACTGTTTATTTGGGGTTTTACACACACTAACTCATTTGATATTTACAACAATCATTTGAGGTGGGTATTATTATTATTATTTAAAAGTTTAGGAAACTGAGGTACAACGAAGTTAAGTGACTTGCAAGGCACACAGCTAGTGAATGTAAGAGCTAGGCACAACGGAAGGGTGTTTGTTCTCATCATTCCTTTCGTGGTTTTTTTTTTTTTTGATTGTTTTGTTTATTTTTGAGAGAGAGAGAGCATGAGCAGGGGAGACAGAGAGAGGGAGACACAGAATCCGAAGCAGGCTCCAGGCTCCGAGCTGCCAGCACAGAGCCCGACGCAGAGCTCCAACTCACAAGCTTTGAGATCATGACCTGAGCCGAAGTCCGACGGTTAACCGTCAGAGTCACCTGGGTGCCCCATTCTCATCATTTCTATTTAATATTGAATGGGGACCTTAGATGGTATAATCCATCAAGATAAGAAATAAAAGTCATAAAAAAGGTGGTCAAGGTGTCTTTATTCACAGACATGATTGTTTACGTAGAAAATTCTAGTCCAAGTATAAAACAACCACTAGAAATAAGTGAAATTAGCAAGATTACTGGATACAAAGTAAATACCCCCCCAAAACAAATTGTATTTCTCTATACTAGAACCAAACAATTTGAAAGTAGAAGTTTGAAAACCCCATCTACAACGGCATGAAAAAAATAGTAATTAGACATATATTTAACAAATGATGTGAAAGATGTCTAAACAGAAAATTACAAGGCACTACTGAAAGAAATTAAAGTAGATGAAGATAAATGAAAGATCCACCACGATCAAACATTGAAAGATTCAATGTTAACATATCAATTCCAGTATTTTGGAAGTAGAAATTGGCAAAGTCACTCTATAATTTATATGGAAAAACAAAATAATATAGGTAAAACAATCTTGGAAAGAAGAACGACTTTGGAGGAATAAGTACTCTCATTTCAAGATTTACTATAAAGCTACAGTAATCAAGAGGGTGTTATAGTGGCATAAAGTTAGATACATCAATCAATAAAACAGAACAGGGAATTCAGAAATAGAGCCACGCATACACCGTCAATTGATTTTCAACAATGGTGCCCAAAAAGTTCAATGGAGACATAAACTACTTTTTTCATCAAATGCTTCTGAAACAGTTCAATAAAAGCATTAAGAAAAAGTAAACTCTAATTGATACTTTAAAACCCCTCTCCATTATATATATATATATATATATATATTTTTTTTTCAGAGTATATGTATGTATTCTGAAAAACAGCGTATACCAAGAATGGTAAGCCTTTTTAAAATAGTTGTACAGAGAAGATTGAAACAAACAAAAACAAAACAGATGCTGCATGATTCTATTCAAATGAAGTTCCAGAAGAAACAAAACTAACCCATGATGAAAGAAATTATAGAGGTGGCTGCCCGTAAGAGTTACTGTAAGGGAACCTGAGGAAACTATCTGCGGTGCTGGGGATAGATCTTTTTTTGTTTGTCACAAAATTTTTTTAACGTTTATTTATTTTTGAGAGAGGGACGCAGCACAAGCAGGGGAGGGGCAGAGAGAGAGGGAGGCACAGAATCCGAAGCAGGCCCCAGGCTCTGAGCTGTCAGCACAGAGCCCGACGCGGGGCTCGAACTCACAAACTGTGAGATCATGACCTGAGCCGAAGTCAGACACTTCACCAACTGAGCCACCCAGGCACCCCTCAACCTGTATTTATTGAGTAACTACTGCATACGAGTCTGTGCTGGGGCACCTGGGTGGCTCAGTTAGTTGAGCATCCACCTTCGGTTCAGGTCATGATCTCGCAGTTCGTGAGTTCGAGCCCCACGTCGGGCTCTGTGCTGACAGCTCAGAGCCTGGGGCCTGCTTCGGATTCTGTGTTTCCCTCTCTCTCTGCCCTTCCCCCGCTCACACTCTGTCTCTCTCTCAAGAATAAGTAAACATTAAAGAAAAAAAAGTTTAGGAAAACAAATTACAGACATTTGCCAATTTGTGTTTGATCCCCTAAAAGCGGACATTTGAGAATTTCTCGTTTGGTTACAATTTGTCCATTGTGTCCAGGCTGCATTCAGTCCCGGAAATCTATTAAGTTGAAAAAGCCATCTTTGCCTTACTCCTCTGTCTTGCGCTGAAAAGACACATATGTAGAGTCCGCTTTAGTGGTGAAATTTCTGAAGACGGAAGGAAGGATCTGTGACCACCTAACTTCCAAATGCATCCCTGTCTCAGTAACTGTCTTGACCACCTAGTGGTGGCTCAAGCCAGAAACCGGCTCGGCTGCTGTCCTATGCCTCACACCCAACAATACCTATGGGCGCACGCGCGCACAAGCCCTACGGAGACCCCACAGCCGTTTCCAGTCACAACCCATTTCTCAACTCCCATTCACAGCAAAACTTCTGAAGGGCTGTGTATTCTCATTGCTGCAAAATCCACACCTCTGCTCTTCTCCTCAAAGGATTCTAATCACAGTTCTACCCGATAACCTCCGCGTCGCCATAGGCAACATTCCCTTCTGGTTTCTAAGTCATTCCCACCCATCAGTAGCACCTCACTCAGATAATCCCTGCATTCCCAAGACTCCTTTCTTTTTGGCTGTGAGACAACAAATATGTCTGATTTTTTACTGACCATACAAGACTGTATTCCTTGGCCAGAGCCGCTGTGTAAAACACCAGTAGGCAGCTGAAACAATAAATATGTATTTTCTCACCCAAGCTAAAAAGCCCAAGATCAAGGTAGCAGCCAATTCTTTCTTCCTGAGCTCTCCCTCCCTCTGGGCTTGCAAATCATCCCTCAGCTTCTCACTTTATTGGATTAGGGCCCAACCTAACAGCCTCATCTTAACTTAATCACCTCCTTACATGCTTTATCTCCAAATACAGTCACATTCTGGGAGTTAGGGTTTCAACCCATGAATTTTGTGGGAGGTGACAGAGAAGCTTCATTTCTCAATCTTTTCTGATGCCTTCCATTCATCTTTCAGACCTAGCAATGCTAGACTGCTCCAGAGTTCCATCCTTAGACATACCCTCTTATCCGTCTACACGCATTCCCTTGGTGACTTCATCTGGTCCATTTGCTTTAAAGAACAACTATATGCATATGACAACCAAAATTACATCCCGACCGTGCACCTCTCTCTGGAACCCCAACTACCTAATCTTTGTCTCCATCTGGGGGTTTAATAAACAGTTCCGGGGTGCCTGGGTGGCTCAGGTGGTTGAGTGTCCGACTCTTGATTTTGGCTCATGAGATCAAGTCCCATATCGGGCACCAAGCTGGGACACCGCACTGGCCTTGGAGGGTGCTTAAGATTTTCTCTCTCTTTCTCCCTCTGTCCCTCCCCCACCCATGCGTGCGCACGTGCGTGCTCTCTCTCTCTTGCTCTCTCTCTCTCTCTCTCCAAAATTAAATAAATGAATGAATAAATAAAACAATTCAGTAGTAATATTGCCAATGTTAAATTAAGAAAAAGCACTAATATTGTGCTTATCACATGCCAGACACTCTTCTAACATCATAAACTTACAAGGCAATTAGCATTTTTACCATTTTGCATTTAAGAAAACTGAGACAAAGACTGCATGTATCAATGACCAAGTTCATCCAGAAAGTATCAGCATCCAAGATTTGAGCCCAGGAATGCTGGTTTCAGAAACCACATACATCACGTCACCTCTTCCAATCAGAGCCCGTGTTTTCATGATCTTTGTACATATGTTCTCTTTTATATTAGAGGAGAAACTTCTTGAGGGCATCTTCTGCCCTAAGTCATCTCAACAACATAAATTATGCAAATAAAGGAATTTAAGAACGAATGCCTACATTTTCTCTCCCCCAGCACCCTGTAGGACTCTTAAACCATACTGTTGAGTTACCTTAAGGCAGTTAATATTGGGAAGTCAGTGTTTATAGTTTATCAGTAGAAACCGTTTATCAATTTCTGCCCTTTTCCTGCATGCCCTCTACAGATCTGTAAAATCTCAAACAAAAGAAAACTAAGCAACGGCCTCTGGACACCATTTCAACATATACTGATTCCCAGGAGATTCTAGCAAGGAACACTAGAGTTCAGGTTTTATTTGATAGCTGTAACCATTTACTCTGTGATCCCTTTTTTTTTTGTCGAGAGCACTGCAACTAGAAACTTTTGAGTCCCTTTCTCTATCACTCTTCCTTTTTAAGAATTAGAGCATCATATAACTGCAGGCTTTTTGGATGTCTTTCAATTCCATATATGTGCCAAGATCTCTCCCAGCAACCTGGAGGTTGTTTTCCAATGTTAAAATAAAAAACAAATGAAGACCTGCCTTGAAATTCCCTGGGCAGAAAAAAAAAAAAAAACAAGAAAGAAAAAAGAAAAGCTTAATTGAGCTTATTCTGCAAGACCAACTTGACCTGGGTCATTTCTTGCTTACGCTTCTGGAAATCAATCATGAGTGAACTTAAACTGTTTCCCAAGGTTGATATGAAGTAACCACTGACCAATTCCTAGCATCTGAAGAAAAATCTAATATTCTAATCAATCACTGCGAGGAATGAACAGTCATTGCCCACTCAGCATAACGAGCTGCTTTCTACCAACAGACCCCTGAATGTCATTTCATGTTTTGGTTTGAGCATTCCTGGTTGGCTAACTGTCTTTCTGGTGTGCAAAATAAACTTTTACTAATTACTACTTCAGTGGTCCATTGCTTTTACTTCTGTATTTATAACTTTTGACATTTTATGGCATCTCAAGTGGGATCCAAGGAACACTCCCTATGCCTCGGAGGCCAGGGAAGAAATAGGTGCTGATACCCACAGAGCCCACTGAGGTCACTGCTTTCTTGCTGACCTTGGAATTTGAGGCTCAGCCTCTCTTGGATCTGAACTCTGCTCTCTTTGTGTTTTGTGCTTGATGACTTGACTGTGCATTTGAATTTGAGGCTCAGCCTCTCTTGGATCTGAACTCTGCTCTCTTTGTGTTTTAAGCTCGATGACTTGACTGTGCGTTTTTGCGTGGGTAACCTTCTTGGTTAAGTTACCTACCCTATTATTTTCAAAAGGAGTGGAAACATGTGATTCCGTGGGTTTTGGAACAGCCGTTGGAGAAGAGGTTTGGGGAAATCTAAAGGCAAAGATGGGTTCCACCTGGTCTATTGACCTGCATCTTGAGCATTTTGGAAAAGGGGTGAACTTTTGGAACTGTAGTGGCCACTTTGGGAAACCTTTAACTTAGCAAGTCTACCTTAAGGAGCAGCCTTAAAAGAGAGGATTCCAAACCGCGCAGAGACAATAGAATGTATTCTTCGATTGTTATGCAGAAGCTTCTAGCCAAAAATAGCTCTAAAAGAATCCTTAGAACAGGCAAATAAAAAAAAAATCTTCAGTAAAAAATTTGGGCCATCTGAACAGGTAACCTTAACTCAGTCCACCCGCCAGAAACACAATTTGGATCCAGCTGTTCTTTTGAGCTTTGTACCCCCGAGACATGGCTAAATTAAAAAAGAAAAAAAAAAAAAAAAAAAACAATACGATCTCTGTCCGCATCCGTCCATTTATGTATGCCTACATATGTATGTTATAGATTATGTGATATTTTTGTACCCCTGGACAGTGCTGCTAAAATTAATTGTGAAGAGCTCTATTTAATTGGATTAAAGAAAATTAAATATTTATATGAATCAAGTATACTCTCAGAGAGACTACCCCAAATGTTTTTCAAGTTTCACATAATCTAGGATAATGGCTGATACATACAAGTCAGAGGTCTTTGGAGTTGCCAATGTTAAATGTAATGCAAATGTACATCTTTTTCTACCTGGGTTTACTAGTCAAGTAAGTTTATGCCATCTCCACGTCTTCAAAATTTTTCAACAAGAAAAATACCTTAAGCCTGGGTGGCTCAGTCAGTTGAGCATCCAACTCTTGATTTTGGCTCAGGTCATGATCCCAGGGTTAAGGGACCAAGATCCATGTTGCACTAAACGCTGAGCCTGCTTTGGATTCTCTCTCCCTCTCCTCCCATTTGCATGCTCACACGCTGGCTTGTGTGCTCTCTCTCACTCTAAAAAAAAAAAAAAAAAGTAAAAAAAAAAGGAAAGAAAAAAGAAATACAGGTGAGAGAAGATGACTGTATATGAAAAGTAGGTATGGAAAATAGAATGCGTTTTTGGATAAGAAAAGGTATAAAGGATGTGGGATTTTTTTCTTGTTCTTGTGGTTCAGTAAGGAAAAAAAGAAAGCAATTTTGTCCTGAATTAAAATGATTATTCCAGAGTAAGAAAGGGAAAGAGATCGGACAAAACATAAATGGATACAGAAAGTTGTAGAAAGTTTGTGAAAATGGAATATTGAGAAAGTGATTTTATGTGTGGCTAAGCTAAGATTGGAATGGATTTAAGTTTAGAAAAAAAGACGAGCTTTAATATCGAAAGTATTGTAACTGGTAAAAAATTAGAATTTGTTTTCTCTTTGTTAAATCACAATTTTCTTTTACATTCTTAGTCTGCTCTTAATAAGGAATTGCAAGCAAAGGTTTTTCTTTACCTTTACTGTAATCTGCCTAGGAAACAAAGATTCAAGGATTCTGTGTCTTATGAAAATAATTTCCTGTGTTTCACATTGTCCTTATGAGGTCTTCGATTACTTAGGGGAAAAACCTGAGTCATTTCAATATTAAAAGACCTATGGGGTTTTTGTTTGTTTGTTTTACAACTATGTAACTTTCTGTATTTGCCTCTGAAATCTTTTGTCACTTTAGTTATGTCAATAATTAAGTCAATTGCATCATTTTTGTGTCTATATGAACTTGCACCAGATATTTGATCATGGCTGTTTTTTTTTTTTAATTTTTTTTAATGGTTATTTACTTTTGCGAGAAAAGAACATGAGAGGGGTAGGGACAGAGAGAGAGAGAGAGGGAGAGGGAAACACAGAATCCGAAGCAAGCTCCAGGCTCCAAGCTGTCACCACAGAGCCCCATGTGGGGCTTGAACCCACGAACCTCGAGACCCGAGCCAAAGTCCGGACGCCCAACCGACTGAGCCACCCAGGTGCCCCTGAACATGGCTATTTTTAAAGTCTTTTGTCATTTACATTTTTTACTCTGATGCTTCTGCAAAAGTCTTCCTGCAAAACTGCTGCATCTTCAAAAAAATCCACGGAAAAGAACATGACATGTATTCTAAAATCTAGGATTTTATTAATTTTAAGACCATAAAACTGAACTGGATGAGGATTTCTAAAACTTTAGGGGCATCGGGCTCAGTCAGTAGAGCGTGCAACGCTTCCTCTCACGGTTGTAAGAAGCAAGCCCCACGTTGGGCGGGGAGCCTACTTAAAAAAAAAAAAATTAATTCTAAAACTTTAATGGAAAACTGATTTATAAAGCTGTTAACCCAAGATGAAGGAAAACAAAATTAATTAAGAAATAACACTGAATGAGGGGCGTCTGGGTGACTCAGTTGGTTAAGTATCTGACTCTCGGTTTAGGCTCAGGTCATGAGCTCGTGATTTGTGAGTTTGAGCCCCGCATAGGGGCTCTGCGCTGACAGTGCAGGGCCTGCTTGGGATTCTCTCTCCCGCTCTCTCAGCTCCTCCCCTTCTCTCTCTCTCTCAGGATTAATAAATAACCTTCATATAAAAAAAACAAGTAACACTGAGTGAAACAATGAAGAGGACTATAATTTTTATGGCTTCATTTAAAATGTTACTTCTTCTTCAATGTCTTGTTTTCCAGATTTAAAGGACTCCTTTTTCTATTCTTTTTTTTTTAACCAATAAAAATTAGAAGGATTTTAATTTCCAAATGTTTTTTAAGAAAGCAAGATTAACACAATGCAAATCTGAACATGTCATTAATACATTTAACAACAAACCCAAGTACGGCAAAACCTTGGTTTGTGAGCCTCATTCATTGAACTGTGCTTGTTGTCATCCAAAGCATTTGTACATCAAAGCAAATCTCAAGAGCCACTGGCTCAGTTGTGATCATGTGACGTTTGGCGACACGTACTAGTTGGATTGCAAGACGTCGCTGGCTTATCAAGTTAAGACGTGTCAGAAATGTTGGCTCATCTTGTGGATCACTCGCAGAACAAGTTACTCCCAACCCAAGGTTTTCGTGTAATTTTGTTACATAAATTAACCCATGTATTATACAGGCTAGCGATGCTTCAAATGGAGCACCTACTGGTCTTTCAACTCCTTTCAATTTTCTTCTTATTTTCCTAAGTGAGGCACCCGACGAGTCCCATATATAGAGATAATTCCAACTTCCTGGGGGTATTTAGCTAAGTCACCACAACCTTGGTCTCAGCCCAGAGAATCCTTCCCTTTTCCGCCCCTTTTATGAGTTATATAAGTTATAAGTTACTTATAAAAGTTATATCAGTTATAACATAGCAATCTGGTAAAGTATATCGTTGCAACAAAAGTTGAAACATTTATCTTTTTCGTCCTACCTGATCCCTCCAGAATTCAGAAACTCTTGTTAAATATTCTCATTTTTTCATGACAAGGTATGTACTTGCATGTAAGTTCAATAACAATTTGTTCTTGTAAAGGACACGATAGGACAAGCCTTTGGTTGGCTTCCTTGCCTCAAGAGGCTTTTGAAAGTCCAATCTGAGATTCCTTATGAAGAGTTCCAGCAAAGCAAATTTTGAAAAGCCTAGTCAAAATCACTATTCTCGCGGCATACGCCCAGTTTATTGAAACTAGATTTAATTTGCAAACAATTTAGTCTTACTGTGGTTATCTTTGGCAGAAACGGGAATGATTACAGAAAGAAAATTTATGTTTCAGTAAAACACCTTTGTGGGTACCAGAATCTAGTACTCTTTATTGTCTTTGAGGTTTTCGTTGTCTACCTGTAAGATGGATGGGATCCCGAGTCCCTTTGATATGTGGCTAGAACCCTTCAAATGAATATTTCCCCTTTCCTCCCACTATTTTGACTTGGGATCACCATGAAACTAAAACGGCCCTCTTCCTCAAGCCATGCATGCTAAAGCTGGACAACTTGATATAAACTTCAGAGAAATCACAGCAGCTCATGTGTGCACAACCTTCATGCCTCTTGCTGCGTGGGCACTTAGAAAAATCACCAGAGACATTCACTCTGCAAACCAGGGAAACGTGTCAGATTCCCACCGCCAGCCCTCACTCCATCCGAACGTGGTTTGAACCTGGCATCTAGAAATGGTTTCAATTGGCTGCTCTCCAAACTCAGAAACTGAATTTATAGTTTGCTCCAACTATTAACCTTTTTCTTTTGTTTCCGTAGAAATGCCGCGAATTAAATAACCTGATTACTCACATCATATAGGGGCCTGATTTAGGTCGAAGCGCACCTGCAGCACTGCCTCCTGAAATAAACCAGCCTCATGCTCATCTCGTCCCATGTAAACCGGAAGGACGTGTGTCTGCTAATATATCGTGTACCACCTGTATACAGAACTTCTAAACAAGTATAATGCAAAGGCGCCTGGGTGGCTCCGTCCGTTAAGCATCCCACTCCTGCTTTTGGCTCAGGTCGTGATTTCACGGTCAAGAGGTCGAGCCCGGCATCGGACCCCGCGCGGGTGTGGAGCTTGCTTGGGATTCTGTCTCCCTCTCTCTCTGCCCCTCCCCTGCTCACGCTCTCTGTCTCGGTCTCTCTCAAAATTAATAAATAAAGTCTTAAAAAATTATAACGCATGGGTGCCTAGGTGGCTCAGTCGGTTAAGCACCTCACTCTTGGTTTCGGCTCAGGTCGTGATCTCATGGTTCCTGAGGTCGAGCCTGACATCGGGCTCTGCGCTGACAGCATGGAGCCTGATTGGGATTCTCTCTCTCCATCTCTCTCTGCCCCTCCTCTGCTCACGCTTTTTCTCTTTTTCAAAATAAACATTTTTTTTTTTTAACTTATAACACATTTGAGTTATTTAATTGGTTAAATCTTGGCTCCTGGGAATCTCTGCTCTGGGAAATGTTTCAATCCCCGGCTATTGTTCTCATCAGGATTGAAATCTTGCCCCCATCACTTACCAGCTGTTTAACACTGTGCAAGTCCTTTTTAACTCTGAATCTCTATTTCCTCATATATACAGTAGGGGAAACAGAACTTCTCTCAATAACCTAGCCAGCAAACGTGAGACTCTTGGGCCTGTGTCAATGGTAGTAACCAAGAATGACACTGTCCTGGCTGGTCATGCCCTCGGCCTACTGAAAGAATGACCAAAAGGGGGGAAATCGTTAAAATAAAAAAAGAGGCCAGCTCTTAATTTAGCTTATGTTGTAAGACTGCCTTGACCTGGGTCATTTCTTGCCCATGCCTCTGGAAATCATAAGCCAAACTTAAACTTTTCCAAGGTTAATGTGAAATAACCACTGACCGGTTCCCTATCATTCAAGAACATTTTAATATTAGAACGAGTCGCCGTGAAGAATCAACAGTCACTGTCTTCTCAGTGTGTAAGCTGCTTTAAACCAATGCACTCCTGGGCCTCATTCCATGCTTTGGTTTGAGTGATCCTGGTCGGCAAACTGTCTTTTTGGTGTGTGCACAATAAACTTTTCCCAGTTACTACTTCAGGGATTCATTGGTTTTACTTCTATTATTTGTGAACTTTGACAAGAATTTCTACTCCCTCCTACTCACAGGATCAGCCCTTACTTTAAATTCTTATTAGGTGCATTCATCACTAACTTCAGGTCTTTACTCAAAGGTAACCTACCTTCCCAGTTGAACTCTTCTCGGCCAACCTTATCTAAAGTTTTAATCCAACTCCTCCCATGCCCCCAACACCCACGTTGCATATGGCCCTTCCTGGTTTTATTTTTTTCTCCTTAGTAATTATCATACACAAACGTCTTTTTTTTTTTAATGTTTATTTATTTTTGAGAGAGAGAGAGACAGAGAGCGAGTGGGGGAGGGGCAGAGAGAGAGGGAGACAGAATCGGAAGCAGGCTCCAGGCTCCGAGCTGTCGGAACAGAGCCCGACGTGGGGCTTGAACCCCCGGACTGAGAGATCATGACCTGAGCCGAAGTCGGACCCTCAACGGATTGAACCACCCAGGTGCCCCACAAACATCTATTTTAAAAATCTTTTTCAACTTCTTTGTGATTTGCTCTCCCTACTTTAATGTAAACTCCACAAGGGCAATGTTTCCGGTTTCTTGTTTCTACTGTATCCTTAGGGCTTCAAAAGTGTCTCGTGTGTAATAAGTAATAAATACTTGTTGAGTTGAATACTGAATGCATTTCTCATTCATTCATTCATTCATTCAACAAATACTTACTAAACACTACATTCCAGACACTATGATAGATACTGGGGATACGGCAGAGAATAAGACATTACCACTGCATTTAAGTCACTTATATTCACACATACAAACGAACCAAGTAAAGGAACATTTCAGTAACGTGCAATACGAGAATATAACAGGTAGGAGTAAGCACAAGTAACCGTGGAGGCACATTAGAGGAGCACTTGATCTAGCCCATGGGGTCAAGAGATACTTCTGAGACCTGAAGAACAAGACGGGATGTTAATGAAGGAGCTAATCATGTGGATTTCAAAAGTGGATCATCCATCTGGACTAGGGGTCAGCAAATACTGGTCTGCCAGACGGTAAATATTTTAAGCTTATGGGTCACAGATGGTCCCTGTCACAACTACTCACACTCGTCCTCCTAACAAAAGCAGTCACAGACACTGCGTGAACAAATGGGTGAGGTTCCTTGCAGATAAAATTGTAACTACAAACACAGGTAGCCAGAGGAGGAACATTTTGCCGACTCCTTTTCTGAACCCATGGATTTCAAGCTATTGTTTTAAGTAATAGAACCCTTTATTCGTACAAATTTTATGCGTAATGCCGATATCTAATGAAGCAAATGAGAATGGTCTTGGTTGAAACCGGAGTGGGAGTTTAGAGACCTTTATCTCCCTTTGCAAATGAAGAGAGGAATAAGAGTAGGCTCCTATCTGCAAGAGAAGAATTATCCATTTCACTTCTTTATCTGGCTTTTTTCTCATCTCTTACATTAATAGTTGAGGCCAATGAAGTTGTTCTCATTGAAATAATCAAACCTAATGATGTTCAAAAACAGTAACCTAGACCAACTCACCCAAGATATTCTTTTTGTTTCTTAATTTTTTTAACGTTTATTTATTTTTGTGAGGCAGAGAGAAACAGAGCACAACCAGGGGAGGAGCAGAGAGAGAGGGAGACACAGAATCCAAAGCAGGCTCCAGGCAATGAGCTGTCAGCACAGAGCCTGACACGGGGCTTGAAGTCACAAACTGTGAGATCATGACCTGAGCCAAAATCAAGAGTTGGACGCTTAACCGACTGAGCCACCCACGCGCCAAGCCCCCACCCCCCCCCCCGAAATATTCTTAAAGACACCTTTCTGGGGGTGCCTGGGTGGCTCAGTCAGTTAAGCATCCCACTCTTGATTTCAGCTCAGGTGATGATCTCATGGTCCGTGAGTTCAAGCCCCATATCAGGTTCTGCACTGTCGGTGCAGAGCCTGCTTGCGATTCTGTCTCTGGCCCTGTCTCTCTCCCTCTTTCTCTCTTTCTGCCCCTCCCCTGCTCCCTTTCTATCTCTCTCTCTCTCTCTCCCTCTCTCTCTCTCTCAAAATACATAAATAAACATTTTTTAAAAAAGGCACCTTTATGGACTGAATTGTGTCCTTCTAAAATTCCTATGTTGAAGCCCTAACTCCCAGGGTGGCTGTATTTGGAATAGGGTCTATAAAGAGAAAATTAAGGTTAAATGAGGTCCTAAGGGTGGGGCCCTGATCCAATACGATTGGTGTCCTTATTAGAAGAGACACAAGGAGCTCACGCTTTCTGTACATGCACCCAAAAAGGCCCTGTGAGCACACGACTAGAAGGCAGTTGCCTGTAAACGAGGAAAAGAGCTCTCCCCAGAAACTGATCACGCTGGCACCCTTATCTGAGACCTCTTTCCTCCAGAACTCTTAGAAAATAAATTTCTGTTTTTTAAGCCAATCCATCTACGGTATTTTGTTATAGAAACCAAAGAAGACTAAGGTGGACACTCCTCAAAGGAAAGTTGAGCTGAGCTGGCATTCTCTGTCGCACGTGAATATCGAAGTCGATCTTTGGCCTTCCAGAAGTCTTTTTCTGCAGCTGCTTCCTGGATATCACAAGTTCCCTTCAAGGGAGCACTCACTGTTTTCATTTTCTTGGTGAGTCACTCAATTAATCCTATACCATTGCCCCGGCATGTGAGGGGAGCTTGTAAACTCAGTGTGTCAACGACAGCGGACATTATTTCAGAGGTCATCACTATGCACTCTGATGAAGTGGGATGTAGTCTTAGTCAAGGAAGTCACCCTTAAACCTGCTGCCTGTCTAACGTGTCTTTCTCTTCTAGACCCATGAGATTCTT
This sequence comes from Herpailurus yagouaroundi, assembly GCF_014898765.1. Taxonomy (NCBI): domain Eukaryota; kingdom Metazoa; phylum Chordata; class Mammalia; order Carnivora; family Felidae; genus Herpailurus; species Herpailurus yagouaroundi. The sequence continues at coordinate 5,837,009 of NW_024420501.1, forward strand.
TGGGGAAGGCGACATAATGACCAGGCGAGGCACATGTGTGACTGCTGACTCCAACTGAGAAACTAGCAGAGCTGAAAGCGAGGTAGGTGAATGTAGCAGAAGAGCCTGTTAACAGCCCAGAAGTCCCACAGGGATGCCGCGAAGATTGTCTGGGAGCCGTCAGAGACAGATCGGTAAGTGTGCGCAGCATCTTGCTTGTCTTAACATTAGAGCTGATGTGAATGATCCACTTAATAATACTCTCAGGGAATCTTTGATAAGCAGTGTGGGCCCTCTACGTGTTGCCTATGTTAAGACGAAGGAAACGTTGTGCTAGATCCGAGTGATCAGGAGAGGTGTTTTTTCTATGATCTGTAAGTGCCTAGCAGAAAATCATTGCATTCCAAGGTCCCCCTGGCACACCATTTCTTCACTAGACAAATGGGAGGGACATGGGCACCAGTTGTGATTCCTAGGTCTATCTGTCCTCTTCGGGGTAGGAACTGGAGACTCACTGCCCTGGCCAATGCTGTGACCTCAACTCGCTTTATGATTTTGTCCCCAAATTCCTGAGGAAGTCAAAAGTTGAAGGCGACCTAGAAGGCCTGGTGGTAAGGTAATAACAGAGTGCTTGTCACAAAGATGAGAAATGATTTGCCTGTGACAGGTATCTCCTTTTCAAAAAGCAGTCCTCTCTGGAAATTTACATTTCTTCTACCCATGTTGGGAGCGCACAGATCATTTCTGGAACCCCTTTTGGAAATTAACTTACATTCTATTGATACTCTCCACATCAGACATGTCATCCTAAACCTGCAATTAAATCATTTGCCACAGCCAAATTTTCAACAAATTAATCAGCTGTTTTGAGTAAATCGATCAGCTGAGCTAATTAATAATACTTTACAACTCCGCCTGACATGACATAAGACTATAAAGTAATGAAGCTTATTTTTTATATGGCCAAAGAATTAGCTCTGATGGGACTTTCCAAAGAGACACTCAAGAATGGTTTGGGCAAGAGCAGTATAGAATGAATGTGAAACTTCTCAAGGGTCCTACTCACATTTGGAGCGTGCGCGTGCGCACGCACACACACACACACACACACACACACGTATGGATACATTCTGATAGGCCTATTAAGCAATTGATCATTCTCCTTTACAATCAAAATGTGTTTGACTTTGGTGGTTTTGTTCAAGTAGTAGGTAATATTGGAGTGATCGGAATGAGCCAAGTCTCTACCAGGGGGCATAGTATGGAATTTAGATTTAGCCTAAATATAAGAAAAGCTATTGGCGGGTTTCCAGCAGGATTAAGAGTTAACACAGCCTGAGGTGCCTGGGTGGTTCAGTCGGTTAAGCGTCTGACTCTTGGTTTTGGCTCAGGCCATGATCTCGCGCTCTGTCAGACTGAGCCCTCGTCGGGCTCTGCGCCGACAGCATGGAGGTTGCTCGGGGTCCTCTCTGTCTGCCCTTCCTTTCTCTCCAACAAAATAAAAGAAAAAGAAAAGAAGAGTTAACACGGCTTAACATTTATAGCACTGTCTCTCCTATGTCCCTCAAATACACTGGTAGTATCCTACCAAAATGCGGATTAATATTTGCTATTTAGCTGGCTTAACAGAAAGGTAAACCTGAGAGAATGGTTGAGCTGCATAAACTACAGGTTTATATGATTAATATACTTCTTTATACACAGTAGTGGTGAGTAACTAGCAATTTTAAAACAGTGGTTCATAGGGGTGCCTGGGGGGCTCAGTCGGTTAAGCGTCCAACTTCAGCTCAGGTCATGATCTCACAGCTCGTGAGTTTGAGCCCCACGTCGGGCTCTGCACTGACAGCTCCGAGCCTGGAGCCTGCTTCAGATTCTGTGTCTCCCTCTCTCTCTGCCCCTCCCCTGCTCACTTTCTCTCTCTCTCTCACAAAAATAAATAGACGTTAAAGAAAATTTAAAACAGTGGCTCAGAAAACAAAAGAAGATGACTTAGGCTATGCCTATGAACATTGCTGTTATATTTGAATAGATATAGTCTGCCATTCCTGATCATTCATATGTAAAATTAGATTCAGAGTGAGCTCCAGCTTTCATTTGAGCAGAGTGCTTTTTATAGTGATTGCTAATTTGGCAGGATTTACTTTTTGGTGGGAGTTCTTGATAAATTGTTTCTTTGAATGGAAATGTTCCTCATTAATTTCTCTGTGAATGACTCTTCCCTGGTATCAGCTGTGGCTGTGGCACTGATTCCTTCTCATTCCGACAAACTGACCTGTTACTAATTATTTCTAGTTAGAAATGCTAACGATGCCACTTGGAGCTTTGTTCTGGAGTAGGGAGCCCCGGCTGGAACACAAACAAGCCCAGATGAACCCGTCACCTGCACCAGAAGGTTTGGCGATGCCTCAGCAACACAGGTCTGACTGTCCAAGGGACAGCCTCCTACATTCCAGTGCTCTGGCCGCACTGGGCAGCTGTAGCACCAGAATGAATCCTTTCAGTTTGCAAAGTCTCATTCATCCAGGCTGAGCTCCTGACTGGAAAGGTATTCTTAGAGAGGCCCTACGCAGCAGGCTCATTTCACCTTCAACAAAAATCAGTTCAAAAGGTTTAAAAAGGACAGGGGTGCCTGGGTGGCTCCGTCGGTTAAGCGTCTGATGCTTGATTTAGGCTCAGGTGGTGATCTCACAGTTCGTGAGTTTGAGCCCCGCATCGGGCTCTGGGCTGATAGCACAGAGGCCACTCGGGATTCTCTCTCTTTCTCTCTCTCTCTCTCTCTCTCTCTCTCTCTCTCTCTCTCTCTCCGTCTGCCCTTACCCCACTCATGCTCGGTCTCTCTATCTCCCTCTCAAAAATAAATAATTTTTTTTAACAAGACTGGATTAATTAAAAAAAAAAGTTTTAAAGGACATTCATGGGAAGCACGCTTGTGAAGTTTCAGCTGAGCGCTGTCTCAAAGATGACAAAACTATCATTCAATCCAACGGAGAAGGGAAAGGAGGTAGGGAATCACATAACATATAACAAAGCAACTGGCTGCTATCACTGTTGTAGACACTTATTATCAGTATAAGGAAACTATCTGTGGCACACACACAAAAAATACTATAACGTCAGCCCACCAGGGCCTCTTCCTAGGTGTGCAGGAAGAACACGTTTCCCCAGTCGCCACGTGGCTTTCGCGGGGACCGCTGAGCTCTGATTAGAGGAAAGGAAAGCAGAAGCGATGTGACAGCTGCACCGTGGCGCAGGCAAGCGTCTTCTCTAAGCTGCCTCTCACAACGCGGGGCGAGGACGGACGCGACGCGCTCAGTGACGGCAGCAGTACAAAATGGTCATGACAGAGGTCCCCGAGTCACTCAGTGGAAGTGAATCATTGGACTGTGGTATAAGAAGTGCATCTGTTTTGAGTCCCTGAGATTTGGGGGGCCGCTTTTCATCTCAGCATATGCTAGATAAAGCAACACCTTTCAGTAAGAACGATGAAGGCAGCAGCTAGCGTTTGTGGACCACATAACGCCTATAGGCATGTGCTGAGCACGTTACAAAGGATACCTCATTATCTTCACAAACAAAATCTTCCGGGTCAGTAGAACACTTCTCATTCCATACATTACGAAGCAGACTCGGGGACGCCTGGGTGGTTCAGTCGGTCGAGTGCCGACTTCAACTCCGGTCACGATCTCGCGGTCCGTGGGTTCGAGCCCCACGTCGGGCTCTGTGCCGACAGCTTGGAAGCCGGAGCCCGCTTCGGATTCTGTGTCTCCCTCTCTCTCTGCCCCTCCCCTGCTCGCTCTCTGTCTCTCAAAAATAAATAAGCATTGAAAAAAAACATAAAAAAAAAAAAAAAAAAAAGAAGCCGACTGAGAAAGTATCGGTCCAAGGCCTCACAGCCAACTTGCCTGGTTCTAAATGTATTCATTTCACTATACTACAGCTGTCCCTGAGTGTTCCCATTTCAATGTTGTTACCATATTTCACAGGCAAATTTTCACTACTGGAACTTCCTAATGCCAAGGATTCTCTAAGTCACAGAAAAATGCCAGGAACAATCTGGAATAAATGGATTTAAAAAGGACCAAACCAAATATATAAAGGGACACAGCACCAGGTGTCTTTCCAATACAAATGCCACTAAAATCCACTTCAGAAAGTATCATCGAGATCAAAATTCTTGATGGTTCCTGCAGCTATTTTCATTTTAAAAACCACAGCAGCCAAAAGCAGCTGTTATCAACAGATTGGAGGAGCACAGCAGACACAGTTAATTTCTAGGAAGCCATCAGAAAGGCACATGGTTCCTGAAGTAGCATTCTGGTGTTCTTGTCACACAGATGAGATGTTTACAGGAACCACAATAAGTTGAAAAGGGTAAAACATTTAACTTGTGTCTGAAATGCCCACTTTTAATTTAGATAATGTTTAGTAGCTCCGACAATGGTCACCACCTATGGAACATACTCATTTTTCAGCCTATGTTATATTATTAAGAGAAAATTCATGATGTGTTATGAGGAATTAGTAAGTGTACCTAATGAGCGTTTTACCTGACACCCTGTAGGACACATCTCAAGAGATTTGTTCTTACACAAAGTGTGAATATAAACAAATAAAATGGAATTGGTTGGGGTTTTTTCCAACCTGTCTTAGAAGTCATTTCCCATACAAGGGTTCCAAAGCATTTTGAGTGATGGCACCATCACCGGAATATGTGGGTACTGTCCCGGGGGGCCTCCTTAGAGGGATAGCGCTCGTTTGGATGTATGAATTCTGGTTTGTTTGCTTTTAAAATGTCCAATTATTTTTATTCATGCCTGCTCTATGCTCTTATGTATCTCTGCAATGCCTATCTGCAAATTTTTCTTAAAATAAATGTAGTGTTGAGAAAACCGCCTTTGAAATATCAGGTTGGAGATAGTCTTTCCCAATTAATGCAGCTAAGATAGCCATTAAAAGTTCCTTCTTGTTTGAGGTGTGTAAGTAGGATTCATGCTGAGTGTTGGCAGACTGGTATAATGGGGGGAAAAGTCTATACGAGGACTAAGACATTGGTTCTAGAATTGGTTTGGCCTGATAATATCAAGGAAATGTGAAAAATAATTAGTGCCATTCATTCACTCATTCTTCATTCCTTCATTCATTCACTTACCTATCCTCCATTTTTTTCTTTCTTTTTTTAAAAAGCTTATTTACTTACTTCGAGAGAGAGAGAGCGCACACTAGCAGGGGAGGAGGAGAGGGAGAGAGAGAAAATCCCAAGCAGGCTCCGTGCTGTCAGCGCAGAGCACAACGTGGAGCTCAATCCTATGAACTGTGAGATCATGACCTGAGGCAAAACTCCAGAGTTGGGATGCTTCACTAAGAAACCCAGGTGCCCCACTACCCTCCATTTGTCAAACAACATGAGCTCGCTAGGCTCCAGTCAGTTCAGGGGTTATACAAACTGGTAAAAGGTAGTCCTTTCCCCAAAAAGTGCTTTCAATTAAGTGGATAAGATTCCAAACTTTTTTAAACGTTAAAAACCTGCCCTGTTTACCTTATCAATGTATTGTGAGAATCTAATGAAAGGGCTTATGTGAAACAGGTATTAACTCGAGAGCCTGTACAAAAATTACATGGCCCTGAAACTGGTGTATTGATACAGGAAATATTTCTCTCCTTACATGATCATCTTGTTACTTTCATTCGAAGTACTTGGCAACACTGAGGTCAGACAAAGGAAGGGAGGAATAAAGACGTGGATGGACAGAAGGTGGGGGTAAGATGGGGGGGCAGGGAATCAGGTTGACGTCTAGAAGAGGAGAGCTGTGGCAGACAGGAGGCTCTGATTTCATGAGGGTGGCCTCAGAGGAAGAGTAGCAGAGCACTGGGAGCGAAAGGGAAGGAGGATGGAGTGCAGTATAAGGGGTGGGCGTGGGGACACAGTTTTACTCTCAGCCCCTCCTCAAAGATATATGGAAATCAGCCTTACGGGTGAAAAAGCAAACTTTTCAAGCATGACTCAGTTACCAGGGACTAGTAACAGAAATTTACCCACGAAGATCACGGGAAAAAAAAAAACAGATTTATTTTAAGGATACAGGGCAATCTTGTAGAGATCACCACAGGAAATAAAGCTGGAATTCACAGAAAATAGAAACCGATCGGGGCCATTCCTGTCCATGTTTCCTTCTCGTCCCCCATCCTTTTCTCCGTCTCTCAACCTAACAACTCGTCTTCATCTTCTTTGACTGAGGCCACACTGCGTCTATTCTCTGCTTTGGTGCCTCGGCATCAGCCTAGTACTTTGGTCTCTGTGGACGGTTGTAACCGTTTGCGCCTGCCTGCTCCCAGGTCTACAGGGCTTTTCCCAGGAAGGAAGAGCCTGGACGATGGAGCCAGGGGCCTGGGTTGAAATCCTGAGTCTGCTATTTTGACCTGTGTCATCGTAGTCAGGCCACTGCACCCCTCCTCCACATTTTACCGGGTCGAGGTGAACATGAATGACATTAACTTATGCAAAAACACCTAAAAGAGTGCCCGGCCCCCTAACAGGTGCTTGGATGTGACGCATTCCAAAGATCCCTGTTAGCGCTAAGATTCTGGGATTCTATAAAATGGCTCTCTTATTTGACAAACTCAGACGTGCATTATATCTTATTTACTCCGTAGTTCCTGTATAAATAATGTGGTTACACAGCTCCGTTCCAGGAGTAAAGGTAAATCTAAATCACAACAGATGCAGATACATTCTCAGGCTCCCCACTCCCTGCACCCTACTCTCCCAGGGAGGACGTTAAAATTAGCTACATTTCCGTAAGGCTCAAAACCAGAAGGCATTGATCTGGCACACCAAATACACTCTGCGATACATATGCATTTGCTTAGAAACTGAAGCGGTGTCTCGATACGGGCTGGCTGGAAGAATTAAAATGGAAAGGGAAATTCGCAAGAATAAATGAGGGAGGAATTCAGAATGACCAGAATGAACAATCTGCTTAGCTTCCTTCAGTCTCTACGAGAAGAGCAGACTCTGGCCACGTGGCGATATTCTTGCACAGAATGATGAGATCAGGGGAGAGGGGGAAGTGTCATTAAGTGTGACTGTATGTTTCACTTTGCGCGGTTTCGTTTCCGAAAGGCCATTACCCACCTTTGGAAAACTGGGAAGCAGCCTACTAATGAATAAACTGTTGAGGGCAAGGCCCCAGTGTGGCCGGATTTCCAGAGCTTCCAGATCCCAGGCTTTGCCAGTTAACAGAAGGAGATGCTTCACGAGCTAAAGCTAATAGAGGTTCCTTTCTCCAGCTAACCCTCCTTGCTTCACAGGGAAATGAAAGTGCCCATCTAGGGGCTGGGGAACTGTGTATGTTCTGAGTGTTTTCTAAAGCATTACGCACTAGACAGCTCAAAAAATATTTGAATTTTCTAAAAATGTTTTCATTGTGAGAAACTAAATGCTTCAAGGTGCTATTCTTTTTCATTTAGTTACCAGCTGATTAGTTATCTTGTCCAAATAAAACTGAACTCTAAATACACGTACAAAGGGTTCATAAAGGCTCCACCAGGGTGGTATCGGTTAAGCATCCGACTTCGGCTCAGGTCATGATCTCGCGGTCCGTGAGTTCGAGCCCCGCGTCGGGCTCTGTGCGGACCGCTCAGAGCCTGGAGCCTGTTTCGGATTCTGTGTCTCCCTCTTTCTCTGCCCTTCCCCCGCTCACACTCTGTCTCTCTCTCAAGAATAAATAAACATTAAAGACAAAAAAGAGCCAGCTTCTGATCCTCTGTTCCCCCCCCCCCAACGCCACCATCTCCCTGCCCCTCCCCTGCTGATTCTCTCTCTCTCTCTCAAAATAAATAAGTAAACTTAAAAAAAGAAAAGAGTCCATTAAAAGGTCATGGTCACTTAATGGCAACAGTAAAAGGGATTTTCTTGCAACCATTTCAAGGATCTCACTCTAGTTTTGTCTCCTCCTAAATACATACTTAGTGCAAGCACCAGGCACACATTTAAATTTATTATGTTAAAATACGTGTGGGGAGGAGGCGCCGACTTCAGCTCAGGTTATGATCTCATGGTTTGTAGGTTCAAGCCCCGCGTTGGGTTCTGTGGTGACAGCTCAGAGCCTTGGGCCTGCTTCGGATTCTGTATCTCCCTCTCTACATCTCCCATGCTTGCACTCTGTCTCTCTCTCTCTCAAAAATAAAATAAACATTAAAAAAAAATTTAAATACATGTGGAAGGTCACAACTTGGTGGGTGCAGAGTTTCCTCTCAAAATGATGAAATGTTTTAGAACTAGATAAAGTTGGTGGTTGCACAACATCGTGAATGTACTAAATGCCACTGGAGTGGAAACTTTATTTAGTTATTATTTTTAATTTTTAACGTTTATTTTTGAGAGACAGAGGGCAAACAGGGGAGAGGCAGAGAGAGAGAGAGACAGAATCCGAAGCAGGCACCAGGCTCCGAGCTGTCAGCAGAGAGCCCGACGCGGGACTCGAACCCACAAATCATGAGATCATGACCTGAGCCAGAGTCGGACGCTTTACCGACTGAGCCACCCAGGCGCCCCTGGAGCATAAACTTTAAAATGGATAATTAATGTTACACCTTAATAAAAATAAATAACAAAAATGTGTAAATGGATGTTTCTAATAAGTTCAGTTTGTTTTCTTTGGAGTCTGATGAAGTTAATGTTTTGTAGTTCTCTCTTGCTTTAATGTTTATTTATTTTGAGAAGGAGAGTCAGGTGGGGAGGGGCAGAGAGAGAAGGAGACAGAGAATCCCAAGCGGGTTCCACGGGTTCCACGCAGTCAGCACAGAGCCTGATGCAAGGCTTGAACTCAGGAACCATGACACCATGACCTTGAATCGGACGCTTAACCAACTGAGCCAGCCAGGTACCCGTTTTGCAGTTCTTTTTTTTTTTTTTTTTTTTTCCAACGTTTTTATTTATTTTTGGGACAGAGAGAGACAGAGCATGAACGGGGGAGGGGCAGAGAGAGAGGGAGACACAGAATCGGAAACAGGCTCCAGGCTCCAAGCCATCAGCCCAGAGCATGACGCGGGGCTCGAACTCACGGACCGCAAGATCGTGACCTGGCTGAAGTCGGACGCCCAACCGACTGTGCCACCCAGGCGCCCCTTTTTTTATTTTAAAGTAGGCTCCACATGGGGTGCCTGGGTGATTCAATTGGTTAAGCATCTGACTCTTGATTTTGCCTCAGGTCATGATCTCATGGTTCATCATGGTTCATAAGTGAGCCCCAATGTTGAGCTGACAGGGCAAAGCCTGCTTGAGATTCTCTCTCTCCCTCTCTCTCGGATCCTCCCCTGCTCATGCTCTTTCTCTTTCTCTCTCTCAAATAAAAAATAATAAATAAATAAATAAATAAATAAATAACCAACCAACCAACCAACCAACCTTTAAAGTAGGTTCCATGCCCAGCACGGAGCCCAATGCAGGGCTTGAACTCCTAACCTGGAGATCAAGACCTGAGGGCAAGGAGCACCTAGGTGGCTCAGTCAGTTGAGCATTGGACTTCGGCCCAGGTCATGATCTCATGGTTCTTGAGTTTGAGGCCCACATCAGGCTCACTGCTGTCAGTGTGGAGCCTGCTTTGGGTTCTCTATCCCCGGCTCTCTTTGCCCCTTCCTTGGGGACACTCTCTACCTCGAGATAAACAAACATTTTTTTTTTTTTTAAAGGCCTGAGCTGAAATGAAGAGTCACATGCTTAACCGACTGAGCCACCCAGGCACCCTGTGTGGAGCCTACTTTAAAAAAAAAAAAAAAATTTTTTTTTAAATAAAGTGAAGACGAAAGCTCCAAAGTAGGAAAAGGTACTTGCAATATATATTTAACAAAGGACATTAATCCAAAATACAAGGAATTACAAAGAAAAAAAAGGAAGATAAGGTGCCCCTGATGCTTTATCGCTTTAACTTTCACTTTTAGATCTATGATAGACTTGGAATTCATTTTGAGGTATCAAATGAGATACTGTTTACATGTGGGTAGTTAACTGGCCCAGCACCACTATTTACTCAAAATTGCAAACTCCTCCTACTATACTGTAGAGGCACCTTTGCCATAAACCAAGTTACCGTGTATGTATATGTGGGCCACTTTCCAGGCTCTCCATTGGGACAGCATTGTCCAAATTACTGTGGGTTGCTAATTTTTGACATCTAGGAATGTATATATTCCAGCTTTGATATTCTTCACAACATTTTGATACTCTTGAATAATATTGTTCTGCTGCATTTCCATCTAAGCTGTAGAATTATTACACACACACACACACACACACACACACCCCTTGCTAGAACTGTTATTAAAATTTCATTTCAGGGGCACCTGAGCAGCTCAGTCGGTTAAGCGTCCGACTTGGGCTCCGGTCATGATCTTGCGGTTTGTGGGTTTGAGCCCCGAGGTAGGCTCTGGGCTGACAGCTAGGAGCCGGGAGCTTGCTTTGGATTCTGTCTCACTGTCTCTCTGCCCCTCCCCAGCTTGTGCTCTGTCTCTCTGTCTCTCAAAAATAAATCAATGTAAAAATTAAAAAAAAAACAATTTTTTTTAAAAAATTTCATTTAAGTTTGGGAGAATTTACAACATGAAGCCCTTTAATCCATGAAAATGGTAGATCCTGGGGTGCCTGGCTGGCTCAGTCGGTAGAGCATGAGACTTTTGATCTCAGGGTTGTGAGTTTGAGCCCCACACTGGGTGCAGAGATTACTTAAAAATATAATATCTTAAAAAAAAAAAAAAAGGTAGATCCTTCCAGTTACTTTATATTTGTCAATTTATCACATTAGTGTTTTGTAGTTTTCACTGTATAGAACTTGCATGTTTTCATTAAACTCATTACTAGCTATTTAATTTTTTTTTTTTAATTTTTTTTTCAACGTTTTTTATTTATTTTGGGGACAGAGAGAGACAGAGCATGAATGGGGGAGGGGCAGAGAGAGAGGGAGACACAGAATGGGAAACAGGCTCCAGGCTCCGAGCCATCAGCCCAGAGCCTGACGCGGGGCTCGAACTCACGGACCGCGAGATCGTGACCTGGCTGAAGTCGGACGCTTAACCGACTGCGCCACCCAGGCGCCCCACTAGCTATTTAAATTTTTAAATACTATCCTCAATAACATTTTGATTTTCCTTTCCTAACCATTTAATACTAGTTTGTAGAATACCATTGCTTTATTATCAATATTGACCTTGCAGTGAGCACCAATTCCAAATTCTCTTATTAAGTCTAAGAATTTGTCTGAAGATAGGATTCTTTTGGATTTTCTATGTGTGTAATCATATCGCTTGCAAAAAATGATAGATTTCATCCTTTCCAATGCTTATGAAGTTAATGTATTTTCCTTGCTTTTTGCACTGGTTATGACCTTCAATAAAATGTTCAATAGAACTAGTGATAAGGGCCTTTTGTTTTAGTCCTAATATCACAATGGAGGGTTTAAATATGTCACCGTGAGTATCATGTTTGTTGCAGGTTTTCATTTTTTATTTTTTGTAGACTCTTTTCAGATTAAGGAAATTCCCTTCTATTCCTAGACTTTTAAGGTTTTATCATACATTAGTTTTAACTTTCATCAAATATTTTTTTCTGTATCTACAAACATTTTTCTTTTATTCTATTAATATGGTGAGGTAAACAACTCACAGTTCTAGAATAAAACCTATAGGCCACTATGTATTATCTTATTTACTAGGATTAATCTGGTACTATTTTGTTTATGGTATTTGAATCTATATTAATAAGATATAATGACACAATTTCTTTTCTAGTAATATCCTTTTCAAATGCTGGTACTAAGGTTATTCTAGATATACAAAAAGAGTTGGTAAATATTGCTTTTGCCTATATCCTCGGGAACTATGTACTTTTTTTCTTATCTAAACATTTGAAAGAATTCACTAATGAAGCCATCCGGGATTGAGCTTGGGTTTGTGGGAATATTTTTACTAACAAATCCATTGTCTATAGAAATTCAGATTTCTTACTTTTTACATCTTGTTCAATACGGTGTGTGCATGGTTTAAGAATCTGTCCATTTTGGGACACCTGGCTGGCTCAGTGGGAAGAGCAATGCAACTCCTGATCTGGGGGTCTTGAGTTTGAGCCCCATGTTGGGCACAGAGATTACTTAAAAATGAATAAATAAATTTTTAAAATATTTTTTAAATACTTTTTAAAAATTTTAACAGAGTTTTTGTCCAGTTTAGCCAAAACTTCAAAAGTATTAGATATTAGTCATAGTATCTTTGTATCATCTCGTATATTCCTTTCATCTTCATTATTTAATACTTTCTGCTTTCATTAGATTTAATTTGCAGCTTCTTGATATGAATACTTAGATACTTTCAGCCTTTTTCCTCTCTAATATATGCATGTATTAGTTTCCCGTTATGGCTATAACAAATTACCACCAGCACAGTGGTTGAACACAACACAAATGTATTACTGATCAAGTGTTCACGACTACGCATTTGCTACTCCCTGCTCTGCCTTGACTCCACTGTAGTCAGGCTTCTCGCGTCCCCACAGTCCCCTGTACTTTGGCTTTTCCCCAAGCCTGAGCAAACCAGAAAATGCAGACCATGCCCGTTTTTATCAGCTTATTCGGACATGGGCAGACAGGACTGACACTTCCTCCCCCACTCCCAACTTTTCCTCACTTACTGTGTAAAAGAGAAGCCTCTGTGTTTGATTGTGAGATACTTGGATATTTCTCTCTATTGCAATAGTCAGTTTGAATAAAGTCTTTTCTTTTTTTTTTAATTTTTTAAAATGTTTTATTTATTTTTGAGACAGAGAGACACAGAGCATGAACGGGGGAGGGTCAGAGAGAGAGGGAGACAGAATCCGAAGCAGGCTCCAGGCTCTGAGCTGTCAGCACAGAGCCTGACACGGGGCTCGAACCCACGGACCGTGAGATCATGACCTGAGCCAAAGTCGGACGCTCAACTGACTGAGCCACCCAGGCGCCCCGAATAAAGTCTTTTCTTACCTAATTAAGTATTACCAGTTTCCTGGTGCCATGATTTAAAGAGAGTACAGACTATATACTGGACTCTGCTGTCTTCACTCAGGTTGATTTTACGCCAGGTTCTCGGACCCTTTGTCCCTTTCTGGCTGGGGAAATTAGGTTCACGAGTTAAATTCCAAGTCCAAATCCAGTGTTCCAGACATTTGTTGTACCATAATGGCGAGTTACTTTGATTTTGTTAAAATGGGGTTCTTCCTGGGGCACCTGGGTGGCTCAGTCGGTTAAGCATCCCACCTCGGCTCAGGTCATGATCTCACCGTTTGTGGGTTCTAGCCCCGTGTCGGGCTCTATGCTCACAGCTCAGAGCCTGGAGCCTACTTCGGATTCTGCATCTCTGTCCCTCTCTGCCTCTCCCCTGCTTGTGCTCTCTCTCAAAAACACATAAACATTAAAAAATTAAAACAAACAAACAAACAAACAACGAGGTTCTTCCTGGTGTTTTTCTGTTTAACTCCTGGACAGAGTGTTTTTTTATTTTGTTTTGATTTTTGTGTGTTTTTTGTTGCGTGTTGCGTGTTTTTTGTTTTTTGTTGCTTGTTTTTTTTTTTTTTTTTTTTTTTTTTTTTTTTTAAAAAGGGTGGCGGGGGGAGGATTTAATACACAATTCCTCTTTGAACAAGACTTGTCAGGGCTGTTTTGTGAGGTCTCTTGTGTTTGAGTCTTCACCTAATCCCAAGGGTGGTTCTCATTTCACAAAGCATACCACCTAATCCTCCTCTGCCCACCATATACTATTCCGCAATATCACTCATTTGGTCCGCTGTCCCCCAAAATGGCAAAATTTCACAAACGGTGATTTGGAACTTCAACAGCCTCTTTGCAAAATGGGTTGTACTCAAATTGGCTCATCTAAGCCCTTTCCATCACCCGTCTTCCTTCCTCTCCTTGATCCTCCTTCCTCTTTTCACCCCCTTTGACCTTCTCTTTAGCTACCTTGAATCTTTTGATCGGTCTTCGTTCAATATGCCCACCTCCTCTACCTTCCTATCCATTCTGACCATAGCTTTCCTTTCCCACCCCAGCCCCTCAACTCTCTATAGTCAGGAGAACATTATTATGTCCCTCTACCCCCCTCACAACCTCTTGATGTTCTCACAGACCCTAAAAGCAACCACCTAAAGTGAAGCTAAAACCACCAGAAGCTAACTGGAAACAGACTGTATAATGCACCCCCTCAGATGTGCTTTGGAGACACAGGGCTGCTTGGGGCCACCTCAGTCCCCCACCCCAAATTCAGTCCACAGTCTCCACGAGATTACACCTCCCCGAAAAGAATCCTGGTGGCCTCCACAAATGTGGTTGTGAATACTGTGGCCTTCATTTTGAGGAGGTAAACTCAACCTGTCCCATCTCCCAGAAATACAATCCTACTAAATTATAAAAGCGGGACCAAAATGAGAGCTAATATTTTTATATAAACCAGTGAGTCTTCTATTTCTGCATTTTTGGCTGACTCAGAGCTGAAGCTTTAGAATGAAAGCTATAAACTCTCTATGTGTACCTGTGTGTTTACGTTTGTGTGTCTGCATACTAAAGCTCCCAGAAATCGATAAAACTGAATATTTCCAACATATACAAAAAGCATTCTTAGCGAAATCAGCCCAAATGTTTTAAGAATTTAAGCTCACATAGTTTAGGTCAATTGTTGGCAAATCAGACTAGTTGAATGTTATTCATGTAATAAAAACAGCTGGGTCTTCTGTTCTCAACATTAAGTTGACACATTTTTATTACAGTGGGGCTTGGGCTTATTCTTGTCGAACTTAATGCAGGTTCAATGATCAAATAAGTTAGCACGACAATCACTAGATACTGATGATAATGAAAAATGCAAATCTGTGTTTAAATAAACGGACTCATTCTTCTGACAAATTTTGTCACAGCAATTACGTATCCTAACCTGTCAGCCTTAAAACGTTTGAGTATCTCTTTAGTAACTTAAAACTTTTAGATTTATGTTAAACTCAGTTAAATAGTACGCGTTTATTAAGTACCTAGATCATTTCTAAGCAACATAAAATACTGAAACATTACTCAGTGCACGTTTAAATTTATATAACCTTTTCTTATTTTCCATGGTATAGAGAGGCTAAATATATTTGGATCAGTTAATAAACATGTTCTTTTTGCCACATTGAGAGATTATACTATAAGGAAGCATATACTTTTAAAAACTCTGGGTAATACATTCATAAACTTTGCTAATCAGCTACCAAATGATGGTGCATGACAGTTTACAATGATCTAGTTTTCTCTGTAAAATATGTTACTCATTATTAAAAATGAGAAGGAATATCTGTAAAGGAGCCTACTAGAAACAGTGGAAGAGGGGAATGACTTTTACGCACGGTATGCCAAGGATGCTTTTGTTAAGAAAGAAAGAGTAGTTTTGCCCTAAAATATTTTCAAAAAGAAAAAAACCTAAGTGGCTATGAAAAGCTTTAAAAGCTTCACAGAAAAGGGACTTTATTTGTCTTGGTCAAAACTGGCTAAGATTTAATTCGTTTTATGAGAGCTTTATAAAAGACCTGGAAAACGAATACTGTCAAGTCTCGGAGATTCTTTTCAGGGTTATCATACCATCTGCCATATCATACTGTGGTTTCTGTGGCAGTATCGAAGGTTTCTGTCCCAAATTGACACATGTGAGAACTGAAGAAAGTGGTTACAGAATTCATTTGAACTTCTTGGCCATCACACGTTTGTTAAGCATCTACTATGTGTAAGACACAAGACCAGTAACACACAATGATGTTGACCTGTTAAGTGTTCTTTGAAACATGGCTAAAATGCAATTATGTTAATTATTATCTATGCTGTTGTAAATATTAGTGATTTACTATGTGCTTTAGTGCATATTTCTTTTAAGTATGTTCCTGCTTTTTTTTTTAAGTATTTATTGTGAGAGACAATGCGGGTGGGGGGATGATGGGAGGGGGGGGAGAGAGAGAGAGAGAGAGAGAGAGAGAGAGAGAAATGAGAATGCCAAGCAGGCTCCATGCTGTCAGCACTGAGCTAGATGTGGGGCTCAATCTCACGAACCGAGAGATCATGACCTGAGCTGAGATCAAGAGTCAGGCACTTAACTGACCGAGCCACGCAGGTACCCCTCGTGCCTATTTCTTAAAAAAAAAAAAAAAAAAAAAAAAAAAATTCAAGCAGTGAGAAATAAGAGGCTTCTGAATTCAGTGCTCTGTTTCTAAACTGATAATACGGAATGTTACTTGGAAAAAGTCTGGACTATGTGGTGCACACAAGCAGTGCTTCCCGAAGGAGTTCTTGGCTTTTACATTGCACCGTGTTTCTCAAAGTTTTTGTG
>NW_024420501.1:5853449-5867534 GCF_014898765.1 Herpailurus yagouaroundi
TAAAAAAAAAAAAAAAAAAAAAAAAAAAAAAAAAAAGACCTTTAGTGTCAAATATACTGATGCAAAATGAACTTTGTTTTCTGTGAAAATGACATTTTGTGTCTTTCTTTACTTCCTGAGTAATCTGCTTAGAGAGCAAAGATACTCAGTTTTATCAGCATAATTTCCTGTGCTTTATATTGACTTTGTCATGCCCTTGATGATTTCAGAGAACCAAGGCTCCTCATTTTCAAGAGTTAAGGGTTTTTTTTTTAATAATTCTGTTATTTCCTATGTTTACTTTGTAAATCTCTTCTTCTCACTTTGTTCTAGAAGGTAGCCAAGTATTGTTCCTCACTGACTCATGATTCTGTTTAACATTGTCAGATTAAATAAATGCTTATCATTCTCTAAAATTAAATTTGTAACATTGGTAAAATATTATTCATATGGATCTCAAAAATTATATATACAATTTCTAAAAATTTCGTTCATTCTTTCCTGTATCCTTTTTTTCTTTCCTCCAGTGTCGCCTTTGCCATCCACAAAGCTCTAACATTGCGTCCTCAATTTTTCAGTATTTTCTTAAGATAGATTTCAGATACAAAATTTCTGTCCAAATGGTATGAGCATTTTTACCCTAAATTTTATTTCAGACACATAAATTCCAAAACCCTCATACGCTTATTACGACAACTACAATAATATAGAAGTACGTAACGTAAAATTATATATATGGTAACATCTGATTTGGCAAGGGCGTGGGGGAATGGTATCCTCACGTACAGGTGATGGGACTGTAAATCGGGATATCTACTCCAGAGAGCGATTTAGTAATCGATACCGTGAAGAGCCAAAAATGTCCACACTTGTACGACCCAGGAATTCCTTGCTGCAGAATCTCTCCCACACAGCGCAAAGAAACACAAACGTTATTCATTTTAGAATTGTTTATCATCATTAAAAACTGGAAATAGACTGAATGCCCATCAGCATGGAACTAGATCAGTAACTTGCTGCACGTCATACAATAGAATACTATACAGCTATGAAATTAAATGAACTAGAATGCACTGCAGCACAGATGAAACTCACACACGTTAATGAGTTTGAAAAGGTAAGTTGAAGAAGGATTTGTAAAGCTTGCCATTTAGATGAAAATTTTAAAAAGAAAAACTGTACTCTATCTTTTCTATCGCTGTTTATATAGAAACTAAAGAGTGGAAGAATACCTTTCAAACTCCTACTAGTGTTTATCTGTATGGGGAGTTGGGAGAGAAGGGAAATCAGGATGGGGATAGAAGTTAAACAGGATAGTAAATGTATCTATAATAGTTTAATGGAAAGGAATGTGGTCATTATATTCCTTGAGCAACTCCCAGCTCTAAGAGAGGGAAGGGGGAGGGGAGGGGAGGGGAGGGAAGGGAAGGGAAGGGAAGGGAAGGGAAGAAAAGGTTCCACAATATTCCCAAAGCATTATTCTGAATTGTGGATGTATCATTGGTTATCTTCTCATACATAATGCCATGTTTTAGTCTTTTCAAGAAGAAGGAAGGGGGGAGGCATCAATGATTAATAAAACTATCCTTCTCTCTAGTGGCTCTCCATCCTTTTAATCACTCACACATATGCACACTCACACAGGAAGTTCTTCCTGGAGGTGTAGCAATATTTCAAATACTGTAGCTGATAAATGATCACTTGCTAGAACTACAACAGTCCATGTGATCAAGCTGGCTAATATCTGGAAATATTCCGGGTGGGTCTCCAGGAGGGGCACAGGCAACTGCCTACTGAATAATTCGCACAGTTGCCAGCCAAGGAAGAACATGCGTCTTAACCAATACGTTGTGAAAATAGAATATATATCTGAACGTAGAAGTCCATCATAGTGGTGACATTTGGACAGGAAGCCCCTTTCCAGCTGTGAATATGAATAAGAATTAAACCATCACCTAAAAATCAGGGGGGATGCCGCCATAGGTTAATTGCGTTTTAATCCAAATGCCCTTAACATTTTAACTTATCATTAATCACTGACGATGTGGTCGTGTCATCTCAAAACGCACTGACAGACTTTATAGAATATTTCGTGCTCTTTGTGCAAATGCAAGTTTTGAGCATTTCCAGGCCTTTAAAGAAAGAAAAAAAACCCACAAAACCAAAACTGTGTGTGACAAAACAAAAGCTGAACGGTTAATGAGAATGGAACAAAAGAACTATCGGGAAATGAACCCATCCGGCTCCTTTGTAAGGAAAGGCTTCTGCCTTGATCAGGATTACTATAACATGGAGACAGTCTTGCTCAGATGGTTTCCCTGATGTGAAGCAGTATTGCTTACGGAACACGGGTCCGTTTCCACAGAGAAAATTATTTAAGCCACATCATAGATTATCTAGCATATAATCAAGGATAGCTACTTGCGTATAAGGCCTATAGTCAGCAAAAATGATCTGAATATTATTACACTTGAATACGTTATCACTTGTTTTATGTGTATACCGTCAATGTGTATTTAATAATTCTTTTCAACCGTGGGTTTTCTCAGCTCAATGAGATTTTCAAAGTTCCCACGTCAATGTTATTTACTCTAGCACATCTCATCCCTTTCCAAAGGCCGTTCGGACTTTTGTGGTCGCTGTGGAAAAGTAAATGAGTGATTTGAAAAATGTAGTAGCTCTTGATCTTTTCTGATTAAATGACTTATTCCTTTAAATGACTGACCTTTAAAAGGTCTGCCACCATGATGGCATTCTCAATAATACTCGCTTGACCCCATTCCAGTTGTTTTAACACTGTTAAACACTTAGAATTTTATAAGCACAACATCTGCGGATTTTACAATTTAATATTGTAAATTGAGGTCAGCAGGAGAGATAGTGCTACCTGAATTGTGGCACACTTTCGCACACACTCTTATCTTGAATATCCAGATGATGTTCCTGAATGTCAGTTGTAACAGGAAGATGTGTCTCTGAAAAATTCTAACGAAAATCTGATGTTGCCATCAGTATTGTGAAGGTTACATTTTTATAGAGCAGCATCAATCACCTCAAGATCAGTAAACGGAGATTAAAACATGGATTCTTAAAATTTAAATGAGGTAGAGCCCAAATCTTAGTAGAACACAAAGGTCAATTTTGTTTTATTAAGAAAGCATGACTATTATCACATCTTTCAAACTATTTTATACTCCTTTAATGCCTTTTTTTGGGGGGGGAATATGTGTTTAAAATATAGAGGTAGGGGCATCTGGGTGGCTCAGTCGGTTCAATGTGCGACTCTTGATTTCACTCAGGTCATGATCCCAGAGTCATGGGATCAAGCCCCACATAGGGCTCTGCACAGAGCATAGGGCCTGCTTAAGATTCTCTCTCTCTCTCTCTCTCTCTCTCTCTCTCTCTCTCTCTCCCTCTCCCCCCTCTCTCCCCCCGCGCCCCTCTCCCCTGATCATCATGCTCTCTCTCTCTAAAATAAAATTATAAAAACTACAAAAATAAAATAAATAAAATAAGATATACAGCTAGTTGGCCTTCTATTTCTTTCATATAGATAATTTATATGTCAAAAGTAAAGTTAGAAGTTCATTCTGTAATGGGGTTTATTAGAAAAAAGGTTTAAAAATTTTAAAACCTAGGTTTGTTTTCTAGTTAATATCTTTGCATCCCCAAATTCAACATTATTCTTCTTGGTTTGAAAGATGATTATTTACTGAAAGGAACTTTAGAGAACATTGGGTAAACAGATCACAGATTTGGTATTACGATTTGACAAAAAAATGCCAAAATTTGTTTTCATTTAACGACTGAATCACATAGCTTGATCAAATGCATCCACGCTACAACTCGACAACCAAAACCACCAAGGTAGACTTGAGGAAATGTTATTAAAACACAAATTCAAGACACTTCCAGGGACAAACAGTGTATCTTGGAATGCAAGTACTTCCTGTCAAAACTTGAAATACATTCAAGTATCCTAATTCAGATAAATGAAAAGATGTGTGTGGAATAAAAGGAGAGTTGGAGGACCTGAGAGGGCTTTTAGAGGCCGTAAGCACTGCCGAGATTATGATGCCCACCGCTCCCGTTTGTAATGAAAATAAAAGGGCCACTTGACAACAAAGTGATTACTAAGGAAATACACAACAAAATCCTGAGGTGTTTGCCAGTAACCAGTCTGATGCTGTGTTTTCTTTGGAAATATAGATTGGTTTTTTTCTAAGATCATTTTTGTTATCTCTGCTTTACTACTGGGCTCTAGCCTCGGTCCGCCCAATAAATAAGCCTTCATACACTGACAAAAGACTAAAGACAGGCAATATTTTCTCTCTTCTTTCCCCAAGATGCTGAAACCCTGAAATTCCAAGACCTCTGATCTTAATATCAGTGCAAAGAAAAATCCCAGACAGACTGCCAAATAGGTGACTTTAGAGCCCTAATAAAGTAGAGGTTAGTAGCAGCTAGTTAATAATACCAGATTGTACAGGGGTGCCTGGCGGGCTCAGTCGGTGGAGCATGTGAGTTTGAGCCCCACGTTGGGTGTAGAGATTACCTAAAAACAAAATCTTTTAAAAAGTGAAATGAAATAGGGGCACCTGGGTGGCTCCGTCAGTTCAGCATCTGACTCTTTCTTGGTCTCGGCTCAGGTCACGATTTCACAGTTTGTGGATTTGAGGCCCACGTCAGGCTCTGCACTGCTGGCACAGAGCCTGCTGGGGGTTCCGTCTCTCCCTCTCTCTGCCCCTCCCCTGCTCTCTCTCTTCTCTCAAAAATAAGTAAATAAACTGAAAAAGGAAATAAAAGAATACCAGGTCACGTTAACAATTTGGGACTACCAACCAGGGGCACCTGGGTGGCTCAATCAGCTGAGTGTCCCAACTTCAGCTCAGATCATGATCTCCCGATGCATGAGTTCGAGTCCCACATCGGGCTCGCTTCCGTCAGCCTGTCAGTGCAGAGCCCACTTAGGCTTCTCCGTCCCCCTCTCTCTGCCCCTTCCCCACTTGCACTCGCCCCAAAACACGTATTACCAAAAAAAAAAAAAAAAAAAAAAATACAATCTTAGATTACCAGGCTGGTTAATATAGTAGAAAGGCATATGTGTGTGCACATATTTTTTCCTTGGTGTAAAAAGTGATTTGTGAGGATCTTTTCGTATACATTTCGACAAAAGGGAAAAACAAACAAAAGGACGATAAAGCGAAGTGCATTTTTAACTGCTTGAATGGGCTAATCGTGTATGGGACCCAAGACTTTTCTATGCCTTCAGGAAGCTGCGATGAGAAAGTTTAAGAAAGTCTGCCATTTGATGCTGTCAGCTTGCTGTAGAGGGACACCGGTCCTACCTGAAGAAGTGATTTTTGTATGCAACTGATCGTCCATCTAATAGAAGCTGCTTATAAAATACGGTTTACTGCACGCGGTCGCTTCATTCCCAGCTAATTAATCCATCAGAGAGAGGATCCAGTAGTAATTACTTTCACTCCTGTCCAATCAACCTGGGCCAGATTTATGCCCGTGACCCTGAGAGAAGACTCTAATCTCAAACGTCTGGATAGGTCTATTATAACAGCTTCTGGCATGTTTAGAATAGCGATAACAGTTAACGAAGGATATTCTTTTATTTTTAATCTAGCACCAGAAAACACAAATTGAGTCATGTTGCCAAAAGGGGTTAGGGTTTAATTATATTGAAATATCTTTTAATTCTCGCAATGAGCCAATTTCACCTTTCTGAAGCGAGTATTATTTATTTCTTGGATTCTGAGATCCTTCTTCTAAAACATGGCACTTTGACGGGCGCCCGGGTGGCTCAGTCAGCTGAGCACCCGACTTCGGCTCAGGTCATGATCTAACGGTTCGTGAGTTCAAGCCCGGCTTCGGGCTCGCTGCTGACAGTGTGGAGCCTGCTTGGGATTTTCTCTCTCTTTCTGTCTGCCCCTTGCTCACTCACACTTTGTCTCTCTCAAATAAATAAATAAATAAAATAATTATTAATTAAAAAATAAAAACTAAAACATGGCGACTTGAAGTGGCCAATTAGATGTGACTGTTTTGATGCGGCTGAGTGAAAACAGCTATGGTAAGTTGTGGAAACTTTTTTCTCATCAAGTAACATGAGCATTATACATCGTTGGCTCTCCTCTCATCTCTGAGTTTTACCTACACCAGCGATCTGTGACATCCGGTGAGGGTCATGGATGAGGGAAGATGTAGACAATGAGTGCACATTACTTGCGTGTAAAAGGCGTATTTTGATGTGGCTCTTTCGACTCAGCTGCACTGAAACTTTCCCCCTATCTCATCAGCTATATCCATTTAATAACTTCACTGACCTCTTCCAGAATCTGGATTCAGCCAGGCCAGGCATAGGCCTTTCAGCAGCCTCCCTTCTGAGCCTAGATTGGGTGAAGACTTTGTGAGGGTAAGTTGAGGGGATGGTGAGTTATTCTCCTCCAGGATTCCCTACGTGCCAACGAATTCGCGGATCTTCTAGACCAGTGGGCATCAAACTTCAATGTCATCAAAATGACCTGGAAGTCTTCGTAACACAAGAGATTCTTGGGTCCTGCTCCAAGAGGTCTTGCGGGACAGTGACAAAGATTAGTTTGCATTGCCAACAAGTTCCTGAGGGACTGTGACGCTGCATGTTCAGAGCCACACCTGGAAGGCAACCAGCCTACGACTAGGCCCGGTCTTCAACCTCGGTGTGGGTACGCACTAAGAGCTTCTTAGAAAGAGGCCAGATCTCACTTTTGAGGGTATATAAGCATGCGACAATGGAAACTGTACTTAACCTCTCCCCTCTAGTTCGTCAAAAGCCTGTCAGTACCTCTCAGCCCATTTTTAATTAGTGTTCTCGGTCCTACAAAATGCCAGCCCGGAATCTCTGCACGAGATGACCTTTACCTTCTGTCTCGCCTGGCAAGCAAGTCATCAGTCTGCGGAATTGCCTGGTGGGTTTTTTTCTTCGAAATCCCCACGCATGTCCTCTTCCCTGGGTGCGACACCAGCCTAGTGAACATCCCATTCCGAAAATGCTCCTTTCTCACAAGTCACTGTGGCATGAAGACATTCGCACTCTGTTTTATATTCTCGCTCCCACAGGATCCTGCTTCTGCTTACCTTTTTACTGACAGTCCTGGTTCCTCTGTGCACAGTATTCCCAAGGCCAGACTCTCTTCTCTATTACCCCTCTTCATTTTAGCCACATTGGACAAGCAATTCCGCGTAACGGTTAAGGGCTGCACTTACACTGTTTAAAGCACCGACGTTAAATCCTATCCCTACCGCTTACTAACTGCATTAGCTTAGACATGTTATTAGATCTCTGACTCAGTTTGTCATATGCAAACTGTGGAATAATAATGCCTGACCTCATATGGTTGTTATGAGGTTCGAGGATTAAGTTAATCTTTTTAATTTTTTTAACGTTATTTATTTATTCATTCATTCATTCATTCATTCATTCATTTATTTATTTTTGAGACAGGGAGAGACAGAGCATGAACAGGGGAGGGTCAGAGAGAGGGAGACACAGAATCCGAAACAGGCTCCAGGCTGAGCTGTCAGCACAGAGCCCGACGCGGGGCTCGAACCCACGCACGCGAAACCATGACCTGAGCCGAAGTCAGACACCCAACCGGCTGAGCCACCCAGGCGCCCCCAGAAAAGGCAGTTTTATCCTCGATATTGCTTTGAAATTCATTTGTTCATTTCTCTGTTAAAATTAGTATCTTTCTCTCTTCGAGTCTTCAATGGACGGCAGGCTTGTTTCTGCCACTGAGCTCTCCGCCTTTTCGAGGTTGCTCTCAACCTCCCACCCTCAAATCTAAAGACTTCTTCTCTGTCCCTATTTTCCTCATTGCATCTTTAAACGCTGTGGAACAATCTATCTTGGCACACTCTGTCATGATTCAGATCTATCTTCATAAAGTTTACAACGTTTCCTCTGCTTAATTGTTTTCTTCCCCTTTACCAAATTAGCCTGCATCAAACACCAAAGAAACACGCCTGAAAAGCACAACGAAGCCTAATGATAACCCTAGAATCCCAAAGAGTTATCAACGAACACGTACACATAAAGACTACGGAGACTCCTTTGCATCACATTATACTTCTTTAGAAGGGAGGGTCTAAGTATCCGGTAAAAGATCACCTACTTTTTGGGCTACTCGGGCCCCAAACTTGTACACTTCACAGATCCCCAAACAAGTCCTAGTTAATTGGGCCTGCCCTCCTTAAAAGGAAATTTTGTAGCCATGGTTTTTCATGATGTTTATCTTTGGGACATAGTGCCAGCGTGGGAAGGGCAGAGACAGAGAGGGACAGAGGATCTGAGGCGGGCTCTGCGCCGACAGCAGTGAGCCAGATATGGGGCTCGAAGTCACGAACCATGAGATCATGACCTGAGCCGAGATCAAACGCTCCAATGAGCCACCCAGGCACCCCTCACAACCATGTTTTAGTACTGGAGCATGATCTTGGGGATCCCACCACTCCAGACCCACCCTAATTGCCACATTCAAGTACCTGTTCTCTCCTCTTCCAGAAAGGTGCTCTGATAAATAAGCTTTTCTCGGTTCATTATATTCCCAGTGCCGCTTAGCGTCCCATTTTTATTGACACCTAAGGAGGTACCTGCCTGATCTGCCCCTTCATTGGGCTCAGGCATATTTTTGTCATTTCATAAAATGGTAATCTGCTGGAATATTTTCAACGAGTTCTGTCCTACAACATGATTCTCAGTGGAAGAACAGTAGCCCGTGGTATCAGGGTGTCAAATTTAAAGAACCCCATCATTTTGACACTTCTATTTCCTGTATCTTCATAGTATTCACAAATACACTGTACTACTTATGTATCTCTGCCTATAAATCTTTACGTTTATACTGTGCTCTTTCCTTCGAAGGAATTCTTAGAAGAACATGTGATGGTTCGTTCACATAATATGCATATTTCAAGGCATCTCATACATACTTCCCTCCAAATAGATCGTGTCAATTTGTGTCTTGTGCAGATATAAACAATAAAACCAGAATATTTGATGAAAGAGTGTTCCTGGGGGGCGCCTGGGGGGCTCAGTCTGTTGAGCATTGGCTTCAGCCCAGGTCACGATCTCACAGTTTGTGAGTTTGAGCCCCGTGTCTGGATCTCTGCTGTCAGCACAGAGCCCGCTTCAGATTCTCCTCTCCCGTACCACCCCCTCCCCCCGTCCCTTCCCTGCTCACTCTCTCAGATAGATAGATACATAGATAATTAATTAATAAATTAATTAAAGTATTCCTGAGAAATAGAACCTGACACCACAAGGCAAGCACATGTTGGGTGTATATGAGGAATGGAAAGGTGGGCAGTGGGGTTTGAAGTGAGTGAGTGCCAGGGAAGTGGTAGGAAATGAAGTCCCAAAGGGAGCAGGGCCAGATGGTGGGGTGGCCTTGAAGGACAACTTGGGAACTTTGCCTTCGACTCTGAATAAGATGCAGTGCCAATGGAATGTTTTGAGCAGAAAATACACATGGCATGACATGTTTTAGCAGATTACTCAGGCAGCTGTGTTGAGAAGCGACAATGGTAACAGCAGAGAGAAGACAGGAGACGGCAGTGACTTAGAACAGAGTGCTGGCAGGAGTAAGAGAGCTCACGCTTGAAATATATTTTGAGGGTAAAACTGACATGAGTTGTTAATTGACTGAATATGTGGTGCTAAAGACAAGGGTCAGGGGGCGCCTGGGTGGAAGAAAGACAAGAGTCAGGGGGCGCCTGGGTGGCTCAGTCAGTGAAGCATCTGACTCTTGGGTTTCTGCTCAGGTCACGATCGCCCATTTTGGGATTTCGAGCCGCCCATCAGGCTCTGCGCTGACGGCGTGGAGCCTGCTTGGGATTCTCTCTCTTTCCCTCTCTCTCTGCCCCTCCTCCACTTGCTCTGTCTCTCTCAAAATGAATGAACGTAAAAACAAAGAAAAAGAAAAAAATGACAAGAGTCAGGACTAACTAAGCATCTTTGTTTGATCCGCTGAAATAAAGGAGTTGTCATTGAACGAGATTAGGAAAACTGGAGGAGGAAGTTTTTTGGGATGGAAATTGGGACCAGCTCAAGTCCCCGTCAGAAGGGCCCAGAAAATACCACACCTGGATGCGCTAAGAGCTGCATCAACAAGCTAGTTAACTATGTTAAAAGGGGTGGCATGCAGAATACTCTGTTTTATTTTCCCAATATATCAGCCACATTATCCCTTGTGTATTTGCCTGCCATCTGCATGCTATCTTAACTGGAATGGTACTAAAAGTGTAACTTCAGGAAAATCATTGAATCCGAAACTCCACTGCCATGTCCATGGCCATGAAGACGCTATGTAATTGCAAGGATTCAAAGAAATGATGGATGAAAGGGGACTAGCACGGTATGTGGCAGGCAGTTAAATTTCAAAGAATGCTGGTTCCTTTAGACCCCCCGCCAAATCATAAATCCCTTGAGAATAGAAACTCGGCCTCCATGGCCCGAACAGCACACTGTATGTTACCTTATATATAGTAGATGAATAGTATTTACTTCTTTAAATAGATTAAGTACTTAATAAGCACTGTTTTTAATTTTTTTTTAATCATTTATTTATTTTTGAGAGAGAGAGAGAGAGACAGAGCACGAGCAGGGGAGGGGCAGAGGGAGAGGGAGACACAGAATTCAAAGCAGGCTCCAGGCTCTGAGCTGTGAGCACAGAGCCCGACATGGGGCTCAAACCCAAGAACCATGAGATCATGACCTAAGCCGAAGTAGGATGCTTAACCAACTGAGCCACTCTTATTTTGAAAAGAGAGAGACAGAGTGTGAGCAGGGGAGGGGCAGAGGGAGAGGGAGACACAGAATTCAAAGCAGGGTCCAGGCTCTGAGCTGTCAGCACAAAGCCCAATGCGGGGTTTGAACTTGCGAATTGTGAGATCACCACCTGAGCCAAAGTCAGATGCCTAACCGACGGAGCCCCCCGGGTGTTCCAATAAGCACTTGTTTTTAACGGCCATCACTGGTATTCCCGAAACATATGTATGTCAGGTAAGCTCAGTTACATATATAATTCTTTGTACTTAACATTGATATCATTTCTCTGTAGCCAAGAGGTAACTTTTGGTAAAGTCTATTTTGCTGACAACTGCTTTCCTGGTCTCTAATTTTTATTTTGAACTTCCAGTATAATGCTTTGGTATATATCATATTCTTTTAAGTTTTTTTTTTTTTAATGTTTTATTTATTCTTGAGAGAGAGAGACAGAGAGACAGAGACAGAGCATGAGCAGGTGAGAAGCAGAGAGAGGGAGACACAGAATGGGAAGCAGGCTCCAGGCTCTGAGCTGTCGGCACAGAGCCCGACGCGGGGCTCGAACTCACGAACTGTGAGATCGTGATGCGAGTGGAAGTTGGACACTTAACCGACTGAGCCACCCATGTGCCCCTGGCATGTATCATTTTCTACCTACCCTATTGAATTCCTCTACCGCAGCCAAGGGACTCGCTGCCCTCTCTTCACAGGCCCAGGAAGAACGAATTCAAGTTTGTTTGTCCCGGGAAGGAGGGAACAGGGGACAGCTGTGTCTGGGAAGGCTGCGCCGTCCTCGGAGCGGCCATCGCATGGGGGGCCCAGGGCCTCGAGCCGCTCGCTACCTGTGAGGCTAGTGGCCTCCCCTGTCCGTTCTGTCTCTGAGGGCCGACCGCTGGGACTGCCCTGCGATATTCAGCTGTGACACACCGACCTGGGGGTTCCGGGAGGGCTGGACCACAGGAACTCCCCTCCTCTGTCACCCACGGAGGAGAAGCAGCTCGGGGTTCTTCATGAACTCTCCAAATCTCTCCAGATAATTGGCTGCCTCTTACTTTACATTGCCTGGGAGAGGCAGAAGAAATGGATTTTCTTCAGATTGGATGCACTCCAGATAATAAGGTTCGTGTTCTTCACATCGTGAGTCTAAGTCGCCGGGGTACACAGCCTTCAGGCCACGGCGCCACGGGGAAACGTGGTCCGCACACAGCTCAGGTTAGGCTCGCTGATTAAGGTCGAAACACCCCCGGCGGTGGCACCTTTCTCTTGTTTACCATTTCAGCAACTGCGCCCAATCACAAGGAGACTAAATGACCAAATTCAGACAGGATGTCATGGAAATATTTCCACACAAATTAGTATTTATCTTCTCTTTCAAGGTCCGCAGGGCAGGAAATTCCCAAACCTTTAGCAATTTCTGCCAGAATTAAGTGAACTTCACTATCGAGAAACGCTTCTTTATTTCCAACCTCACTCCCTCAGTTTGGGACTTGTTCTTTTGTGTTCTCTTCTCTTTTGACTGCATAAATCTCTATTCTGCAAAGGCTTTTAAAACTCCACGCTAAATTAATTCCACTGGCAACTTAGGTGGACAACTGTGCTAAAAAAAAGAAAAAAGATGCTTAGTGCTTTCTCTAAGCAAATCATCTCCATTTTGGTTTTTTTTTTTTTTTTTTTAATGTTCATTAAATACATCAAGTAAAAATCTGGGAAAAAAATGACTTTTGTGCATTCTTCGGCCAGTTACAAATCTCAATTTAAATTGCAACTGCTCCTATGTTATTGGAAGTAGCGAAGTGAACATTAAATCTATTTAGATATTTAGATCCTCCCTCCTTCTAGAAAGGCTGTGAGGTGGCTAGAAATTTAGGCTGTTACTCCTCAGTGCTCAATCCAGACAAAGTCGGCGTGTCGTGTAATCGCATGTGGATTAAATGACGCAAACTGAATATAAAAGTCACGTAATTTAGTGTAACCTGAAAAAATTAAACTGAAACATACAGAAAATAAACAATTCGAAAAGCGAAATAATACACATGGCGCCAGTCATTAGACACTGATAAAACATCCAAGCGGAAGAACTGAAGTGCAGTAGGTCACAATGAAATTAGATAATAAAGCAGATACCAAGATTCTCATGGCTTGTCCCGGTTTTGTGCACACTTATAAAATTATAAGTGACTACAGTTTAAGGCATTTGCAATTTAGTGTTAAGTGTGTGTGTTTATATATATATATACATAATTTTGGTCAACCTTTAAGTCAGTCTGTGTGGCCTTGTAATGATAGAAATCTAAATTGCCTGGTTTAAATGATCACCTAGGGAATGTGAAGTTCATGGAAATGAGCAGGGTGCCATTCATTAGCATGTCAACGATGCTTCTTCAACAGGATGCCATTAAATTATTGTGGTGATAATTGAGACACTAAAAAGAGACAGATGCTGGGCCTGTAGTTCCTAAGATCTTATAACCCATTAGCAATTAAATTTCAATGAGCTAACATAACTTCACTCTCACTAAATTAACAACTGGGAATATTCTTTCTGAAGCTTTTTCCAGGCGGGTTTTTGCCAGATTTGAAAAAGCAAAATGGAGGGACGCCTGGGTGGCTCAAGTCAGCTGAGCGTCTGACTTTGGCTCAGGTCATGATCTTGAGGATCAGGAGTTCAAGTCCTGCGTTCCTGCATCGGGATTTGCGCTGACAGAGCGGATCCTGCTTGGGATTCTAGGTGTCCCTCGCTCTCTGCCCCGCCCCCCCCACTCGCAGCCTGTCAAAAATAAACAAACGTTAAAAACATTTTAAAAGCAAAATGGAACTCCACTAAGGTGTAGGAGACAGAGCGTCCAGGTATCGGACACCAGAGTGTCTGGCTGTCAGAACCGGAACTTGGGTGGCAGCCCAATTACATCAGAGCGATCGGATGGATCCTGAGGTCGTGAAGAAGAAGAACGTACGCTCACAAGGTCAGTTCCTTCAGGGAAGGCATGTTAAGTGCCCGACGTGCAACAGAGGAAGATCATTACCAATAGAGCAAAGGGGGGGCATCATTTAAGCTTGTAAGCGGATGGGCAAAGTCAGATTCTGATGGGTTCAGAAAATCAAGCCCTAGAAAACGCCAAGGTATCCTGTAAGTAAGGGAGAGAACTAGGATATAATCTAATGTCTATATGATTCTAGAATTCAGATTCTTCCCACACTACTGTGCTGCCTTTTCCAAGTTCCTGTTTCAGCAGTGTTGGTATTGGAACTTGGAAAAGGCAGCACAGTAGTGTGGGAAGAATCTGAATTCT
>NW_024420501.1:5867934-5882521 GCF_014898765.1 Herpailurus yagouaroundi
GGAACTTGGAAAAGGCAGCACAGTAGTGTGGGAAGAATCTGAATTCTAGAATCATATACACATTAGATTATATCCTAGTTCTATCCCTTACTTACAGGATACCTTGCCGGGTTATGTAATTTATCAGGTGCCAAATTTTCTGCGTGCCGTTATGGGCTCAACTGTGTCTTCCCAAACTTCCTATGTTCAAGTCCTAACTTCCAGGATCTCAGAATGTGACTATTTGGAGATAGGGCCTCTAAGGAGATAATTCATGAAAATGAGGTCACTAGAGGGGCATTTGCCCAATATGACTGGTTTCTTTATACAAAAAAACAGATTAGGACACAGAAAGACACGAGAAGAACATCCGAAGATAGTTGGAAGAAGAAAGCAAATTACAGGCCAAGGAGGGAGGCCTTGGAAGAAACCCACCCTGCCAGCACCCTGATCTTGGACTTTTAGCCTCCTGAATGGTGAGGCAATTCGTTTGTCTTGTCTAAAGCACCCGGGCTGTGCTACTTTGTTACGGCAGCCTTGGAAAACTCATACTCACACATGTGCCCAAGTCTAATAACACCAATACTTGCCCAACATGTTCACCTTCCTGGGAAAGCACTTTGGCACGTAGCAAAATATTACACTGCAGTTACTTATTATTACCTTTTTTTTCTTTTAGACTGGTTGCTCCTGCAAGAGGTCAAGTCTGTTATGTGTCCTGAACCCCCAGTGTTTCATACAAGTCCTGGACACAGACAGTAGTGTTCCAAATAGTCTGTGCAAGGAAGGTTGGGAGAAAGGGAGAAAGGGAGGGGGACCCATGCCAGAGGAACTTGGAGAACAACTAATTAAAAGTCTAACCCAGATAGAGTCTGAGCGGAAAGCTGAAGGCATTAACAAGAATGACCATGACGAATATACTGAGGCAGCCTTTACCAAAGTAGATGTTCTAATATGCTTCATGTTCAGGGCCAGAATCAGGTAAGGAGACAGTCAGCTCATCTGCCTGTAACAGTGGTGTACAGATGTGAGGATCCAGGCAAGTCCTAAACACCTCCAACAGTATATACTTTACCATCTAATAACATTGTGAAATACTCAAGAGCCTCAACATGAAGTTTCACTGTGTTTCAAGTGATGACAGTGCATTGAAGACATTAGATGATGGGTTTCGATGTAAAGAGAGCATCTTGTTGGGGTGCCCGGGTGGCTCAGTCAGATAAGAGTTGACTCGATCTCAGCTCAGGTCATGAGCTCACAGTTCAGGAGTTCAAGCCCCACGTCAGGGTCTGCACTAAGAAGGCAGAACCTGCTTGGGATTCTCTGTCTCTCTCTCTCTCTCTCTCTCTCTCTCTCTCTCTCTCTCTCTCTGCCCCTCCCCTGCTTGTGCTCTCTCTCTCTCTCTCTCTCTCTGTCAAAATAAATATATGAACACTTAAAAAAGGAGAAAGCATCTTCACTGAGGACACCAGGTACAGAGACTGATTCAATGCAACAGACATTTACTGAGCACCTTGTACGAGGCCCTCTGCTCAGTTATGAGGAAATAGAAAAGTGACTAAGACCCAGTTCCTGGTCCCAAGAGCTTGTAAAACTGCTATTTTGGAAATGATTCCTATTTTCTCATCCAAATAAGCAAAATATCAGCAAATACACACCTGTGTTTATATAGTTATGTAAAAATAAATAGCAGCACAGCTAGGCTGGAAAATAACAATTACATCTCAAATAATCCCCCTGAAGCCTAAAATAATTTATTTGCATTTTCCAAAAAGGAAATTGGAAGTTAAAAATGCACACAGGCGCTTAGCAAATGCCTACTGAATGGAACAGAATTAATTCTTGTTCCAGTCAACAGCAAATACCTGTGGGTCAGCCAGTGGAGGTGGGTCAAGGATACAGCTTGTGGTTAAAAAGAGACAAGAAACAACAACAACAATTGAAAATTCTGCCGTGGATTGTCAAGGTGTCCAAGGTCAGCTCATGACCGGAGGATCTGTAAATATGTAATGTGAAACCTTCCCCAGAGAGCCGAGATGTTTGAAAATATGCCTCTTCAGCATATTTCAAGTGCTTTGTCTGTTTCTGTTCTCCCATGTACATTTCTACCGTGAGACCTTGCGTGTGGCAGGAGCAGGTTAGCATTCTGAAGGAGTAGCCAATCCAGAGGAGCTTATCGCCCTGAAATGACTTTTATTCCTACTTTCACTCCTCATTCTAGACCCCACGGGAGCAAGCGGATGATCTGAGAATATGCGGGCACGGTACTTCGAGTCAGTGGCTCGGACTATGTGGACAGATGCAGGACAGCGAGGGGAGCACTGAGGACCTTTCAGCAGAGACCTAGACACCAAAGCCCAGCTTAGGCTTGAACTGACATTATTACTCCTTTGGTAGAGAGAAAAATAACAATAGCCACTGTGTATTTAAGTGCTCACCATGTGTCGCAAACTGTGTAATGTAATTTGGGTAAGTTATCCACAGTACCCACAGAGGCGTCGCAAGGATTCATGTTATTGTGCACATTTTATACGGTCAATGTGAATAAATTCCAATGCATCACAAAGCTCAGGCAAACAGCAGAATATGTACCAAGGTCAGTGTGATTGTTGATCTGCCACAGTACCGCAAAAACAAAACCGAAACAGGGGCGCCCCGGTGGCAGTCGGTAAGCATCTGACTCTTGATCTCGGCTCAGGCTGTGATCTCCCGCTTTGTGAGTTCAAGGCCCGCAACCCCTCAAGCCCTGCATCAGGCTCTGTGCTGACGGCGCAGAGCCTGCTTGGGATTGTGTCTCTCCTTCTCTCTCTCCCTCCCCCGCTTGTGCTCACGGGCGCTCTCTCAACATAAACAAACTTAAAAACACAAAATACAAACAACAACAACCAAACCAAAGGGAAATAGAACAAAGCATGCCTTCTCGGCCTCTGTGTCCTAACATACCCCTGTGTCACCATCTATTTTGACAGGATTCTCAGTGGTGTGCTGACAGTTGTTTTTAAATTTCCTCCGAGGTAGAATTTGTTTACTTCTGTGGGAGGGATCCCCCCTCCCGTGGTCAAGTCACTGAATATGCCAATGGGAAGGGATGTTCAGGTGCGGCTTTCCCCCAATTCCTGAATGCTACCAAAGCACCACAGCATTCAAGTTTGGAGAACGGTTTCCATTTTTCTACGAATTAGAGTAGATTCATGTTATTCCTACACTATCAGCACACTTATGCACTTGCAATCCAGTAAACTTCCTTTATTAGGAGAATGGGTCGTGCACGTAAATGGCACTATTATGTATGTATATTACAATTGAAAAAAGCCAAACACTGAACTGAATGCGGTAAATCCACAGAAACTGGAGTTGTTAATGAAGACGTCTGTTGAAAACTATGTGTTTTCACGTGCTGGTCAGTAATCTAACTACATCTGAATCAGTCGAGATGTTATTAGACTATAGATCCCCGTCCCATTCACAAGAAAAGGAAAATGGCCTGAAAATGGGAATGTGACCTTGCAACAAAGCAGCGGTTTTCAAATGTCCAGGAGGACAAGGTGAATGAGAGGTCTGATCAACCTACCATCCCATTTTTAAGAGATATGCCAGTCAACTCTCCGTTAGTTACACGAATGGGAACTTGACTCAGTAAGGACTTAGTGTCCCCAACAGCACCATCTCCTATGGACAGGGCGGACAGGGAGTCTGAGGCTGTCCCAGGAGTCCTGGCTCAGCCCATATATCCAGCTTCCCTGTGAAACCATCTCAAGACAATGCCTCTGAGATCCTTGCAAGCCCAAAGGAGACTTCTGGACATTTGGAACGATGATGGCAAGGGACTCCTACACGTACACGAGCAAGAACGTTTGAACTAAGCCTCTTAAGAGTACCCTGAATCGGGGCAGCAGAGAAGGTGTTCACCAGTTACACGCATGGTGTCAGTAGATGTTAATGTGTAAATAAAAGTGGCCCGTGAAAACCTGGATGTGCAAATGTTGGATTAAGTAGTCATATATGAATTATTGAAGGAAATCTCAGAGCATTATTCAAGTAAGTTCTGAACCACCAAAAACAGGATACGATGATATATAGTGCTTCTAAAACATATTTCACCATGGAATCTTTTTTTTTTTTTTTTCTGTACATCTGAGACTAATGTTTGGTGGTCTGAGATATATGCTGGAATAAGGAGATCAAAATACTTAATTTTAGTTATAATTACTTTAAGTGGAAAAATGAAGGGCCTAGGATCCCATGTTGATCTAACCTTCTAGCTGGGGGGAAAGACACTTCTTGGACCATGTACATATCTCCTACCAGACAATGTAGCAAAGTTTAAATTTCTATTTGTTTATTTTTGAGAGAGAGCACGCATGCAAGAGAGAGAGAGCGAGAGAGCAAGCGGGGGAAGGCGCGAGAGAGAAACAGAAAGACAGAATCCCCAGCAGGCTCCATGCTGTCAGCCCAGAGCCCTGAGCGGGATTCAGTCTCACAAACCATGAGACCATGACCTGAGCCAAGATCAAGTCAGATGCTCAACTGAGCCACCCAGGTGCCCCAAATGTCTACTTTCCATTGGATGTTTTAATATACATTTTGATGATCTGTGACAGAAATGGCCATTTTGAAGGGCCACTTAGCAAATATTTTAAATTTTGCAGGCTACATATGGTCTCTGCCATATGCATCAACGTACACACTTATTTTCTAGCCTTTTCCAACCGTTAAAAAAAAAAAACACACACTTTTAGCTAACGGACCACATAAAAACCAGCTGCAGAGCAAATCTGACCCACAGACTGTAGTTTGCTGACCCCTGATCTGTGGTAACAGTTTCAAAGTTCATTGAAGGATTCAGCATCAAACTGAAGGACAAGGTTTAGATGTTCTCAAAAAGGCTTCCTACTCCCCCTCACCCAAACTTTTGCGGTATCAGAGTGTTAGGGTCTCTAAGGTCAGGCCTATTGTTCCATGCTTTTGAGAGCACATGGTCCCCGGTGATAGCCAGCTTCAAAGATATCCCAGAGATCCTCCCCCTTCCTGATACTCACCACGTGGCCTTATCCCCTCCCATACCGTCCAGCATGGCTGTGAGTGATCAGCCCCTCCCATATTATCCAGCATTGTTGTGAGTGATCAGTAGAATGCGTAGAAGTATGTGCTATCTGCCTGCCTTGCTTTCACTCTCCTTAAGATCACTTGCTCTGGGGAAGGCCAATGTCATATTGTGAAGGCATTCAAGTGGTGCGGGTTGTAAGGAACCGAGGCCTCCTGCCAACAGCCATGTGAGTGAGCCATTTGGGAAGTGAATCCACCAGCTTCAGTCAAGCCCGGAAATACCCGCATCCCAGAAGAGAGCTTAAGTGCAACCTCATGAGGTCCCCTGTGCCAGAAGCACTCAGCTAAGCGATGCCCAGATTCCTCACTGACAGAAACTGTGGGGTAGTTAAGTATTTGTGTGTTTAAGTTGCTAAGTTTGGGGATCACTTGTTTACAGAGCAATTAGAAGTATACGGCTGCTTACCATCGGACACGGCCAACTTCATGTGATGAATTAATTTTACTTACTTACTTATTTATTTATTTATTTATTGAGAGAGAGAGAGAGAGAGAGAGAGAGAGAGAGAGAGAAAGTGTGTGTGTGAGTGGGGCAGGGGCAGAGAGAGAGAGGGAGAGAGAGTATCCCAAGCAGGCTCCACAGTGTCAGCGAGGAGCCTGATGCAGGGCTCAAACCCATGAACCGTGAAATCATGACCTGAGCCGAGGTCAAGAATCAGACACTTGACTGACCGACTGAGCCACTCAGGCGCCCCTTGATGACACAAGTATTTTTTTTCAATCCCTTTGCCACAGGTATTTTTTTAAATTTTTTTTTAACATTTACTTACTTTTGAGAGACAGAGCATGAGCTATGGAGGCACAGAGAGAGAGAGAGGGAGACAGAATCCAAAGCAGGCTCCAGGCTCCGAGCTGTCAGCACAGAGCCCGACGCGGGGCTCAAATTCACAAACCATAGGATCATGACCTGAACCAAAGTCGGACGCTTAACCGACTGAGCCACCCAGGTGCTCCTGCCACAGGCATTTTTAAGTTGATTCTGGCAAATCTGTTTTAACTTTATAAACAATAAGCAAATACATGGATGACACAAATGCAAACTCTTCTATTGCCGGCTCCGATGTTCACACATAGTGAGACACGGATAAGTTAAGAGATGGGCCGGTGCCTGGAGCTGAAGGTGACAGGAGTGGGGCTTCGGTATGGAGCACGAATGGGATGCAGATCAGAAATGGTCAGAATTAGGTTAGGGTATGCCTACTTACATCCTTTAATAACTTCTACATGACCCTTATTCTTAGCCTGGCCCATGTGCATTTGTCCTGCTTTATTTTTTGAATAACCAAATGATTATCCAGTTTAAGACAAGATTTAAGAAGATTTAAGACAAGCCAATGAAAAGTAGCTGGGTAATTACTCCATATCCGTACCAACCCACTCCTTTCTACCCACAGTTACTCATTTCTACATTCACAAATACCAAGCAATTGAATATATTTTATCAAGTGAAACAAATACAAGCTACTGGAAGGCAAGTGTCCTTTGTTCTCTACCTTTGTCCTAGTGTTTTCCATCTTTGTCCTAGTGCTCGGTGCCTAACACAGAACCAGAAACCGCGTATGAAGCTAAGCAGAGCAGATGGAACTACAAATAACATAGGACTATCAGTTACAATATATCACTTCCATTCCCATTTAATAGCTTAGAAGAATCATTTTGATTCTTTCATCTTCAATGAGCTCATTGGAAAACAGGGATAATAATACTTTCTCACAGGGCTATTTTGAGGCTCAAATGGAATGATAAATGCAAAAGAGGTCTGGCAACTGGCAATCTATGGAAATGTTAGGTGTTGTTAAAACAAAGCTCCATAAATATGCACTGAGTTAATCTATTCAAATGCTTTAGAGACTCCGATATTTTTTTTTCTAAAAATATGAGTCAAGTTTCTTTAAATGTATCCGTTAACAACTGTGTTTCTCTATTAAAGGCAAAAGGCAGGTCTGCATTTTAAAGAACTAAAACATGGCAATTCTGATATGATCCATTTATATCAGCATAAATACATAAGGAGGAAACTAACACTTTATGTATGCTGTGGGTTTGGTTTGATTTTGCTCTATTGGAATTAGTACACATCCCCACCTGTGGTTAAAATTGCATGACTTAAATTTGAAAATCTATTTCTGTGACTTCAGGAATGTGATGTTAAATGCATTCTCTCTCTCTCAATCATATGGTGAGATGCCTGAGATGTTGCATTTTCTTTCATTACGATTCAGTTCTCTGGCTCCAAATTCCTCTTTGTTTCAATTTCTTAAACTTCTGAAATCAGGGCATGCTGCTTGGTAATGGATTTGCTATTCGTTATTTTCTGGCACAGGAGTAGCTTAACTGAATCATTCACAGTCCATCAGTCTAAAAGAGATCCTACTCCAGCAGTGCCATAGGGTGTCAGGATATTATTAATGTTGAAAATATACAGATCCTTATAGATGACCCCAAGCGCTTCGAAACCAATGAGAGCAAGAGAGAGCTTTTTGATCCTGAGAAGGAAATTTGATCCTGCAGAAAAATCTTGCCAGAAGCTCTATTCTCAGACTAGACAAACTAGCAATTCACACAATTGAACACATTTTGGCATGGCATCGATTCAGGTAAAAAAAAAAAAAAAAGAACCCTTTACGTTTTCAAATAGAGTAGAAAATGTTACATGTTATCTGATTAAACGTAATAAACATTTCTTGTGCGTATTTAAGGTACCAGTCATTGTTCTGTGCACTTTCAGGGGTACAGAGATGACCTCTGCCCTCTAGGGGCTTATGTGTCTAGAAGACATGTAGATTAAGGAGACATAATGAAATAAATATTCTATGAGACATAATGAAGTAAATGTTAAATCTAGGTAGAAGGATTGCACTCTGAATACAGAAAGGGAAATGATTGATTCTGCAGGCAGAAACCAAATGGGGCACGTGGCCATCGAGGCAGAGGGAACGGTCTAAATTGAAATGCTGAGGCAGAAAAGTGTGTAAGGTCCACAGAGGGTAAATATTTTGTAAGGCTCGAATTTAACAGTCAAAGGGTAAATTTGGATTTGAAACTGAAAAGGGGGTCTGGGATCCAGATGGAAGGAAATTGGAAGGAAGGAAATTGGGGTCCGTTAACAAATTGTGAGAAACACAATTCGAGGTCTGCTTTATAAACCTTTGCTTTATAGACAATTCTACAGACAGCGTGACGCTTTGTCTAAGGAGATAAGAGACTAAAGACAGGGACAGCGGTTAGTCCGGGCGGAGATGTGTCTGAAGGAAGGCAGCGGCAATCTGAATAGAAACGAAGGGGACAAGTGGGACTGTCAACGGACGCTGATTGGACGGGTGGGGGAGTAGGGATAGGCAATAACCTAGAATGAATCTGACTTTTCTGCACAGGTAACTAGAGGCTGTGACGTGCCAGTTGGTGATCAGGACACTGAACCATCAAGTTGCAGCAACGATGTCGTCAGACATACGTACCCAAGAATCTACTTACGGATGCAAAGAAAGAAGGCTAGAAGCGATGACTCTTCCTTCCGCGGAGAAAAGGAACTGAGAAAAATACATCGGAAAATAATGTGTAAGTACCAGACGGTGACTCCCATTGAAAGGGTGTGAGTCCGGGCGGAGAAATAAAGAAGTGGTCCGTCTCCAGCTTAGGAGTCTTGGCTTCCGCCCGGGGAAGCCAGAGTCCCGGCTGGGACGGTGGCAGGTTTCGGTGTGGCCTCTGAGACCCAGCTGGGTGGAATAAAGAACCACCGGAGAGGAACGGCGGGCCTAACGTCAG
This sequence comes from Herpailurus yagouaroundi, assembly GCF_014898765.1. Taxonomy (NCBI): domain Eukaryota; kingdom Metazoa; phylum Chordata; class Mammalia; order Carnivora; family Felidae; genus Herpailurus; species Herpailurus yagouaroundi. The sequence continues at coordinate 5,876,785 of NW_024420501.1, forward strand.
GAGAGCGTATCGAGACATGGAGGCAGCCCAAACGGAATGACTTTGCAGGTATTCAGCCGGGCGGAATCAGGCCCAATGCTCGTAAGAGGTCAACAGTGACGGCGGCGTGGCAAGGTTGCTGTTGGCAGCTTTACGTATCCATCGCTGAGCTAAGACCGTTTTATCTTTTTTGTAAGCCCGTCTTATCTTAATTAAATATATTCGTATCCCTCTACAGGCAAGAAAGAGGAAGTCTCTGATATTTCAGATGTACCCAAGAGTACGGGGAGCCGGCAATGGGGAAATTTTCCAGTAAGGCGACAATCTATGAAGCTGGTTAAGAAAACTGGACAGACAGACAAGATGGTGCCCCCGGTGCAGCTGTCTCCACTCATCAAGCCTAGCTGCTCCTCAGAGTAACAGAGACCGTTACTTTGAAAGTTTCGATAAGAGGAGAGAATGTGAGGGGTGCCTGCCCGGCTCAGTCGGTTAAACGTCCGTCTTCAACTCAGATCTCACGGTTTGTGAGTCTGAGCTCCACGTGGGGCTCTGTGCTGTCAGCATGGAACCTGCTTCAGAGCCTCTCTCTCCCTCTCTCTGCCTCTCCCCCACTTGTGCTCTCTCTCTCTCAAAAATAAATAAACATTAAAAAAAAAAAAAAAAAAAAAACTATGGGAGAGGAGCCTGGGTGGCTCAGTCAGTTAAGCATCAACCTCAGCTCAGGTCATGATCTCACAGTTTCTGAGTTTGAGCCCCACGTCGGGCTCTGTGCTGTCAGCTCGGAGCCTGGAGCCTGCTTTGGATGCTGTGTCTCCCTCACTCTCTGCCCTTCCCCTGCTTGCACTCTGTCTCTCTCTCTCTCAAAAATAAATTTAAAAGAACATTTAAAAAATTAAAAAAAAAAAAAACAAAAACGATGGGAATGCAAGCTGGTGCAGCCACTCTGGAAAACAGGATGGAGGTTCCTCAAAAAACTAAAAATAGAACTACCCTACGACCCAGCAATTGCACTACTAGGCATTTATCCAAGGGATACAGGTATGCTGTTTCGAAGGGACACAGGCACCCCCATGTTTACGGCAGCACTATCAACAGTAGCCAAAGTATGGAAAGAGCCCAAATGTCCATCAATGGATGCATGGATAAAGAAGATGTGGTATATACAGACAATGGAGTATTAGTTGGCAATCAAAAAGAATGAAATCTTGCCATTGGCAACTACATGGATGGAACTGGAGGGCATTATGCTAAGTGAAATTAGTCAGAGAAAGACAAACATCTTATGACTTCACTCATCTGAGGACTTTAAGAGACAAAACAGATGAACATAAGGGAAGGGAAACAAAAGTAATATAAAAACAGGGAGGGGGACAAAGCATAAGAGACTCATAAATATAGAGAACAAACAGAGGGCTACTTGAGGGGTTGCGGGAGGGGGGATGGGCTAAATGGGGAAGGGGCATTAGGAATCTACTCCTGAAATCATTGTTGCATATATGCTAATTTGGATGTAAATTTTAAATAAATAAATAAATAAATAAATAAATAAATAAATAAACAAACAAACAAATCTAAGAAAAACTAAATAAAAAAGAGTGTGAATTTAAGATGTTTTCTCTGTGTCACAAAATGTAATTACTGCAGCTAGAAATTGAACACGTATCTCTTTCATTCCAAAGCCTATTTTCTGCTCTGATTCCAGGTTGCCATTCAGGAAACTTCTACGTAAAACTGAGGAAGAAAAGTTAGGGAGTCAAAGACAATTAGTCTGAGGGGCACCTGGCTGGCTTAGTCGGTAAAGCATGTGACTCTTGATCTTGGGGTTGTAAGTTCGAGCCCCACGTTGGGTGTAGAAATTACTTAAAAAAAGAAAAAGATAATTAATCTGAGAAAAATCTCTGTGAAGAGATGAGTGTGAAAGAAAGCAAGAAACCTGAAATGGCAGACGCCTTACCAGGTGGACATATATGAAGCCAGGGCAGGGGGTAAAATGGGAAAAGGGGGCACCGAGCACACAGGAAAGCAGGCCACAGAGAGCTGGCCATTTGGAACCCATCTGCATATTGAAAGACACATAGGGCTTCTAATTTCCAGAACGGGGATCCCACTTCGGTGAACTTCCGGGAACCTTAGCAAGGATGTGTCATCATGTGGGTGATTTGTTTCTTCTACTTCCACCTCTGCTCCATTTTTTTTTTAATGTTCATCTAGTTTTGAAACAGAGTAGGGGAAGGGCAGAAAGGGAAAGAGGTAGAGAATCCCAAGCAGGCTGCGTACCACCGGCACAGAGCCTGACGTGGGGCTCGAACCCCCAAACGGTGGGATCGTGACCCAAGCTGAAATCAAGAGACGGAGCTCAACTGACTGAGCCAGCCAGGCGCTTCTGCCCGAGTTTTTAACTAGCTAGATGCTCCCAGTAATCTGTGAAAGCACAAACAGGCTGCAGTGTAATATATGTGAAAGCAACTTCCAGCTGGGAAAAGCTTACCCGGTGGGCAACTAGCTTTCAGGTTGTTGCTAAGAAGAGTACAGTTCCAGGTTCTGAAGCCGCAGACGTGTGTGTGTGTGTGTGTGTGTGTGTGTGTGTGTGAGAGCAAACATTCCTGCCAGCTCACACCGGGAGGCTCCCCAAATCCCAGTGCCCCTGGGAGGCAGCAGCAGCCCAGGACTGAGTTTCATGGGGATCTGACTGTAGTCTACGATTGTCATTTCACATTCCTATTGTCTTCTTATACAACGTGCCTTAATGAGTTGGTTCAGGACCAAAATGATTGGAAAAAATGTTGCTGAAAGCGACCGGTTCCTACCGAGGAGTTTGCTTTTAGTCTCTGTGCTTCATACTAGGAAACAGAGAAAAAGACATACATTTATTCAGCCATTCGTGTATCAAAAATTTTAACTATCTCTCCATATCCAAAACTGTGGTGATCACTGAGAGCAGGATGCAAAGATTAGCAAAGGTGCCGCTCATCATAAATTACAGTTTACAAATAAATTACAGTATACTATATAAATATATATATACATATGTATATCGATGTAACATTATAACACCTTCCTTCTCAAACGTATTCTCAGGGCTCAGAGGTTAATCTACCAGATTATGTGCATGCATATATGTGACTCTTCAGAAACTTCAGAGGTAGTACAAGCAAGGGCACCTGGGTGGCTCTGTCAGTTAGACGTCTGACTTCAGCTCAGGTCATCTCACAGTTCGTGGGTTCGAGCCCCATGTCCGACTCTGTGCTGACAGCTCAGAGCCTGGAGCCTGTTGTGGATTCTGTCTCTCTCTCAAAAATAAATAAATGAACGTTTAAAAAGAAGAAGCAGCAAAACAAGTCTATTTTGGATCATTTGGAGGTCCACCTTATAACATTATCTTTCAGGGACCATATTGGCGTTTTTCTTTTAAGGAGGTCAGTACCAGGTTTGTGTTCGTGTTTTTCAATCAGGTTCACGCCCACGAGTACCCTTTTGTTATCCGGTACAAATGAAAGGAACGGCTCTATGATATAGATAATGAGTTCTGGCTCTGCAGAGAACAAATCCTAGCATGGTGTGCGGCACAAACAAAAGTGTGAAAGGAGAAAAGTCATGGAGGAACTGAGGCATCACAAAGCTCAGAAAACTTGACAGAGTCCTTTGTATTATCTATATTTTAGCTCTGATACTTTGCTTTCAGTAAAACATCATTGGGGTGCCTGGGTGGCTCAGTCAAACATCCGACTTTGGCTCAGGTCGCGGTCTCACGGTTCAGGAGTTCGAGCCCCTCATCGGGCTCTGTGCTGACAGCTCAAGCCTGGAGCCTGCTTTGGATTCTGTGTCTCCCTCTCTCTCGGCCCCTCCCCCGCTTGCACTCGGGCTAAGTCTCTCTCTCTCCCTGTCAAAAATCAATAAAAATGAAAACAAAACCAAAAACGAAACTTTAATAAAAAAAAAAAACCATCATTAAATTATTTGAATTGCGTATTTAGGGGTTTAAACAGTATGCTTTGGAAATGGCATATGCATGATTTTAGGTATAGAAATATTTAAGTAACATTAGAATAAAACTTAAAACTAATTTCACTGACATGATAATTACTCCTTTAAAAACGGTCTAAAGGGGCGCCTGGGTGGCGCAGTCGGTTAAGTGTCCGACTTCAGTCAGGTCACGATCTCACGGTCTGTGAGTTCGAGCCCCGCGTCGGGCTCTGGGCTGATGGCTCAGAGCCTGGAGCCTGTTTCCGATTCTGTGTCTCCCTCTCTCTCTGCCCCTCCCCCATTCATGCTCTGTCTCTCTCTGTCCCAAAAATAAATAAACGTTGAAAAACAAAATTTAAAAAAAACAAAACAAAACAAAAAAACGGTCTACATCATCAGCCAAGATTGAGAATCAGCGTTGCATCATAGGACATCATCCATCCTGTCGCTATGTGACGCTGATCTCCTAAAGGGCCCAGTTTTATAGCTTCTTACTAGGCCTCATTTTAAGTGACTCTGCTGAGGTATTTGATACTATTTTTCATTGTCTTCTTTTTGAAGTTGCTTTTTCTTCCAGCTACTGAAAAATCACTCGTCTTCTGCTTCCCTGGCCATTCTTTCTTCGTCCTCTTCTGAAAGGCTTACTCCTCCATCAGTCTAAGAGATACTGATGCTTCCGAGAGTTTTTATTTTTAGCACATTTTTGCACTTGACATGGGTAAATTCATCCGCTCCTAATGTTTCAGTTACTAACAATACAGTAATGGCAAACCCTAAATTGTGTATGTAGCCAAAGCTCCGCTTGTCTATCTACAGCTGCGTACTGGGAATCTTCACCTGGATGGTTCGTAGCTGCCTTCTCAAACTCAAGATGTGTAAAACTGAATTTATCAGCTAAACACACACACACACACACACACAACTTGCAACCACTCAACTCCACATCTTTTTACTCTAGTGTCTGTCTCGTGAATGGCAGCCATTCCCCAGTCCTTCTCAATTTCTAACCCGTTTCCAAGTCAGAAGTCTGCAAGGGTTCGAAGGAACTAGCAGTTGTATGGATGCAAGCAGACCTCAGCTTCCACCTTTCTTTCCACTGTCTACTTTAAACTCACTGTGAGAACTCGTTTTAACACCTACGGATAAAACAGTGGGGCAGTTCCAAACGAGTTGTTCAGCCACTTTCAAATTCTACTGAAGATGGGATTCTTTTTTCATTTTATGTGCTCATCGCTATTTCCCACGCGAATTTCCTCTGATCTCTTTGCTGTCTGGCGATCCACTCTTCTGGGATCACCTAGTTCTCCAATAGCCTCTTTAGGCAGAGTCTCTACACAAGAGGACTTAGTCTGTCTCCCTTCCTGTGGGCTCCCCATCTGGCCCACAGAACACAAAACTCCATGTTTTCCAGCGACAAACTCTGGAAGTACAGGCCGTTCGCTGCGCAGCCCCGTGTCTGTCTGGCGCACGAAGGCAGATGAATTTGAGCCATCGCTGTTTTCCTTCCAACTTTCCAGATGTGAGTCCGATAACAGTCCCTACGGCCCTCAAAACTCCAGGGAACACATGTCACAGTCCCGAAGCACCCTTCACTTGATGTGACAGAGGTAGAAGCTTGCTCCTCTCCTCACCCAAAGTCTTTTCTTAGGACTGTAGATGGTGGGCCATTGCGGACAGAATCGGCTTATGGCCTTCTCTTTGCAAATGCTGCAAAAATGAACTACCATCTATCTTTAAAATGTTTTCATTTTTTCTTCTAAATTTTATTTTAGAGAGAGAGCATGAGTGGGGGAGA
>NW_024420501.1:5882921-5909772 GCF_014898765.1 Herpailurus yagouaroundi
GAGAGAGAGAGAGAGAGAGAGAGAGAGAGAGAATCCAAAGTAAGTTTCATGCTTACTGTGGGCCCGACACGGGGCTTGATCCCAGAACCCTTGGGATCATGACCTGAGCCGAAATCAAGAGTCAGCAGCTTAACTGACTGAGACACCCAGGTGCCCCAAATGTTCTTTTTGTTTTTAGTTGACAACTGTTGCTTTGTTCTCAAGCTTTGGTGACTCTCCTGAAACTGAATGGTATTAGCATAATTCCAACTGAACCTCTTATAATGCAATCATGGCACTCCCTTTCCCTTATCCCTTAAAAGTGGTATCTTCTGGGGCACCTGGGTGGTTTAGTCAGTTAAGTGTGCAACTTCGGCTCAGGTCATGATCTCACGGTTCGTGAGTTCGAGCCCCGCATTGGGGCTGATGGCTCAGAGCCTGGGGCCTGCTTCGGATTCCGTGTCTCCTTCTCCCTCACTCTGCCCCTCCCCCACTCATGCTCTGGCTCTGTCTGTCTGTCTCTCTCTCTCTCTCAAAAATAAACGTTAAAAAAATTTTTTTAAGTGTTATCTTCTATCTCTTACCCAACCAATCCTCTTTCCCTGGTTGACTAACTTTTTTATTTCTCTCATTCATTCTCACCCCCCCCCCCCACTTGGATTTCCAGGTCTTCCTTACTCACTTGTCTCTAATGGTAACCTTCTCCCCTCCTAATTGGAAATCATCTCAAAAGGAATGGTGTTTCTAAAATGCATGTACAGGCTGATTACAAAAGACATACACACTAAATAGAAAGAAGTATATAGGCTGAAAACCAGAGGTTGGAAGGTGTGGTTATTATGCAAATACTAAGCATAAGAAAGCTGGTATGGGTTTATTTATGAGACACAGCACTTCAGGATGAAGAGTATCACCAATGACAAAGAAAAGCACGTCACAAAATGAAAGGGTCAATTCATCACAAAGACAATTATCTTACAGCATTCACCTAACAACAAAGCTTCAAGACACAAACAGAGCACATTCTAAGCATGGCCCTGCTTGGGGTCACTTCAAAAAGACCTTCTTACAAGGACCAGTAACAATCTCAGTACTTACTTAAAACAAGAGGTCCTAACACGTACAGCCTCACTCCAGTCCTCAGTCAGTGCTTCAGGACTTCTCAGAGATGTAGTAACTTCCAGAATTTTCTGATAGTCTCAATTCAATTTATTCAGATTAATGAATGCATGCATTCACGATGGAGAATGTCGGTCAAAAGTCAACAGGTTCAGGGCGCCTGGGGGGCTCAGTCAGTTAAGCGGCTGACTCTTGACCCAGCTCAGGTCATGATCTCACAGTTTATGAGTCTGACCCCGCGTTGGGCTCTGAGCTGACAGCGTGGAGCCTGCTTGGGATTCTCTCTCTCTCTTCCTCTCTCTCTGCCTCTCCCCCCTCAAAATAAACTTAAAAAAAATCATTTGTTTCTTGTGAGCCTTCTTTTTTTTTCTTTTTTTAAATTTCTTTTAACGTTTATTTATTTTTGAGAGACAGAGAAAGAGCATGAGCAGGGGAGGGGCAGAGAGAGAGGGAGACACCGAATCCGAAGCAGGCTCCAGGCTCTGAGCTGTCAGCATAGAACCCGATGTGGGTCTTGAACCCACGAATCACAAGCTCACGACATGAGCCGAAGTCAGACGCTTAACCAACTGAGCCACCCAGGCGCTCCGCTCCTTCTGAGCCTTCCTTTTGATAACGACTCCATCAAAAGTTGAATCATTTGAAAATAAAGAGTAAATTCTTCGAGTCAGAATTGGCGTAAATGCAAAGCAAATGTTTTTTGCATGTTTCAAAAAACAAGGATTGGGGAACCACTCTGACGATAAAAAGTAGTTAGCTTTTTTAAAGTTTTTTTTTAAGTTTATGTATTTTGAGCACGTGAGCGTGTGTTGTGGCTGGAATTGTGTCCCCCAAAAAGATATGTTGAAGTCCTAACCCTGGTTGCTAGGGGGTGGCCTTGTTTGGAATTATTCTTTGCAGACATAATCAAGTTAAGATGACATCACTAGGGTAGGCCCTAGTCCTCTATGACTGCTGTTCTTATCAGAGGCAAAAAGACTCAGACGCCGAGACACACAGATAGTGCCGCATGCTGACGGAGGCAGAGGCTGGAGTGACGCGGCCACGAGCCATGGAACATCTGAGGCTACCAGAAGCTGGACCAGAAGCTGGAAGAAAGAAGGAAGGATCCACCCACAGATGCTTCAATTAGCATGACCCTAATCCCACCTTGATTTTAGATTACCTAGCTTCAAGAACTATGACAGCGGGCACCTGGGTGGCTCAGTTGATGAAGCATCGACTCTGGTTTTTGGCTCAGGTCATGATCTCACAGTTCATGAGTTCGAGCCCCACAATGGGGCTCTGTGCTGACAGTACGGAGCCCGCTTAGGATTCTCTCTCTCCCTCTCTCTCTGTTTCAAAACTAAACATTTAAAAAAAAAAAACCAACTGTGGTAGAATAAGTCTCTATTATTTTAAGCCACTCGATTTGCAGGAGTTTGTTACACAATCTAAGGAAACCAATACATATAGCAAAGCCTACTGATACCTTAATGGGAGTTCAATTTCAGAACCCTGGTTACTGTATTAAGGGACTCTCCCATACCGCGCACAAAACTGCTTCTATTGAGGCCCCACTTCAGGGCTGCCTGTGGGATATGACAATTCCTTGCCGGAACTTACGAACTTACTGACCAGCGGGAACAAGGATAGCGACTACAGGAAGAGGAAGCAGACGGCGGTAGACACCCTAATATTCAGAGAGTGAATAAGCCGTGTAGCGGGATCTCCTGGGATTTCAGCCCGTCGGGAACATTACTAAGTCCTAGCTGCCTGCATCTAACCCATTCATTGTCTAGTGAGAGCACCAAGAACTGGGATGGCTCTACACCTTTCATCGTTTGTAACTTCTAATTACATTTTGCATCCCATTGGTTGAAATCTTTTATATAATGTGGCGGCCAAAATTAAATCGGATTCAAAGATGACTACATTACTTCCTCATCTGGAATACAGTATCTTTTTGTTTGTTTCCTGGAGTTAATTAGTACTGTCGTGATGTGTTAAGGGCTATAGTTCCCAACTGCACTATTCACCTTTCCCCACAATTGCTTCAAGGTGGATTCCCACTGTTCAATTTGCTATCTTTCTTCTTTTTCTTGGCCAGAACCCAAACTTCCCTTGACCTCATTTCTTTCTTTTTATTCCCTTTCTGTGCCTGTCTATGTTCTTAAGTTATTTTTGTATCTTTCCTTCCGCACATCAAGACAGAGAACACCCCAAATGACTCAAGCTCTAACGGTGACCCTCTCCACCTCCTCTACCCTACAGGTGCCTCTGCGTTCACCACACTAATCAGTTCTATTGTGTTGCTTTTCGTCTTCTGGGAGAACTGACAATACCCACAGTAATTTCTGAAGAAGATCCAGGAATTTTATGAAACAGACAAAATTGGAAATTCACACTACTAACATCCAGTTACAGGACAACACAATAATCAGGCTATTTTGACATTCTTATAATAATGATGACCATATGGCTGTTGTATTTATTTATGTGTGATCGCTTGACTGCGCTTGACAGTCTTTTCATTCTTTAGAGATACAAATATTTTTCATGTGACGCTTGTCGCTATTAGAAACGAAAAAATTATCAATAAAAGGAAATCAGAGAATTTGATACGACGTTATACAGTTTGTAGTTTTTGTATAAATAAGAAAGGAAAGAAACGTTGGCTTCTGTTTACAAAATTGCAGTTGGTAGGCAGGCAGTGCTATATTCTGCACAGTCTACTAGTAGCCTCCCTCAATTCCAGGTAATTTTTTTAATAATCACATGTTGCCCCAACATAGCCAAAACACTAATGTGATTTCAGTTGTTATTACTGAAAAGTGAAAGTCAAGCATTTGTAACAGATTAACACATTTCCCTGAGGGGTCATTTAAATTTCATATTACCTTTGATTATATATAACTGTGTTTTTGTCCAGGCTTCTGTAACAAAATACCACTAACTGGGTGACTTATAAACAACATTCATTTTTCACAGTTCTGGAGGCTGGAACTCTAAGATCCTGTGTTCTCCCGTGGTGGAAAGGCCTAGGGATCTCTCTGGAGCCTCTTTTATGAGAACACAAATCCCATTCATGACCACAGCACCTCCTTAAGGCCCCACCTCTTAATACCATCATCTTTGAGGATTAGGATTTCAAGGTAGGAATCTGAGGTGGGCACAAACATTGAGGCCACAGCCCTCTACCATACTTAATCCCAAAAGACCACGCCTTTTTAGAGCTGCTCGTCTTTACTCACGCTGAGCCTTCCTGTAGAATACCTCTTCCCAGCTAGAAAGACAACACTACTCCCTAACGACTTCTGCATACTGGCATTGTCGCCTTCAGTGAAGAAGGAAAGAAACACACATGTATGCACAGCAATATTAACTGAGATCTTATCATGATACTAGACACGTTTACGATGAATAATTTCGTGGATTCCCACACAAAATCTGTGAGCTATAATTTGCACACTTTACCTAAAAAGAAACTGAGTCTCACGTATTATAAATACCTCACCCAAAGTTGTACACCTAATTCATGTGGGCATTAGCAGCCTCCAAGCCTAATTCTAACTCCAAAGCTTATGTTCGTTCCATTCTTCACGGTGTTGTCTCTAAAGCACCTTAGTCATACTACAGAAACTACACTTATTGTGATGAGTCCCAGGTAATGCAGACAACCGTCAAATCACCATGTTGTACACCTGAAACTCACAGAACATTGTATGTCGACTCTACTTCAACTTTGAAAACGAGTGTCTGTTTCCCCCCCTCTGTAATTAATCCCCTTCTGTGGATCCAAGCAGCTAGCTCTTGAGTGTCCACTCCTTGTGCTAAGCAACCTCCTATCACCAACCTCCACAAGACAGATAAAGCAAGTCATTTATCTACTTGACCCGGACTCCATAGCTAGGTTGACCAACTGTCCCAGTTTGAGTCAGACTGGACAACCCTCCACAAGTCCACCTGAAGAGTAGAAACTCCTTGGAATATTTTTAATATTCATAATCTGATCAATTAAATATGGAAGTGGGACTCAAACATCAATATATTTTTTTAAGGCTGCCGGAGGTAGGAAAGAAACATTGCTCGAAACCAGTGGTTCTTTCTGAACCAACAGCATAAACACCACCTGAATCCTTGTTAAAAATGCAAATACTCCGACCTCGCCCCATACCTACTAAATCAGGGCTTCTGGGGGTGGGGCCCTCAACTCTGTTTTAACAAGTCTTCTAGATGATTCTGATGTGCCCTCGACTTTGAGGCTCACCGCTGTTATAGAAGTGACACAAATACACCTGTCCCCTACCATTGCCTCAGGAGCAATCTCCTTTGAGCTCTGCGGTGGGCAGCCTGTGGTCACACTGTAGAAAGACGTCTTCCTTCCCCTGCGTCCTCTCCTATCTGCCATCTTGAGTCTCCTTTCGCCTTTATTCCCGTCACTTTTCCATGCTCCCTGAATGAGTACTACTAACATTGCAAAGTGCTTCCAGATTAGGAGAATGTTGACAGATTTCGCTGCATTTCAGAATTCTGCCCCACCGAAATACCCACAAAGCAGAGGTGAGCGAAAGCACATCCCTCCAGGGCTCCGGAAGCAGCCCACTGCAAGAACAGAATGTGATTGCAGCTGCACATTTTCCCCTAAAAATTCATGTGGGTTTTTCTTTCTACTTCTTAATATATTCATGTTTGTTGTATTATAAAAATTATTTCCTCCAATTTCTAAGTGAACTTGACTCTGTCCCCAGTTTGTGACCCACCTGTGGGGTACACATATTTCCGTCTGCAAAGCGCAAGAAATACTACCCCACTTAATTCTCACAATGGCCCTGGGAAGTATTAAACCTTACCATTGCCGAAGAGAATACCAAGGCTCTGAAAGGCTAAGTAGTGTTACCAAGGTCATCTAGTGGAGAAATGCCTAAATCAGGCCTGCATAACTAAAGGCTTTGCTGTTTCTACCGGGGCGTATAATTATCTGACATTTTGGACATAAACTCTTAGAGGACAAGTGTACTATTATATTCTATACCCAATATAGTACTTCATACATTGCCCACGTGCGTATTCTGTCCCCCCATCTGTATATGTAATAATATAAATACTAAAATAATATAAAATGAGTGAAAAAAAAAGCATATTAGTAATTTAAGAAGTTGAATGCGGGGGCACCTGGGTGGCTCAGTCAATTAACCATCCGACTTCGGCTCAGGTCATGATCTCACAGTTTGTGAGTTTGAGTCCCACGTCGCGCTCAGTGCTGACAGCTCAGAGCCTGGAGCCTGCTTCGGATTCTGGGTCTCCCTCTGTCTCTCTCTGACCCTCCCCCAGCTCATGCTCTCTCTCTCTCTCTCAAAAATAAAATCAACATTAAATTTTTTTTAATAAATACTTGTTCTATACTTAGGCAAATAAACTAGCACAAAATAGCATTTCTTTTTTTAAGCTTATTTATTTTTAAAGTTTTATTATTATTTTAATTATTATTTAATATTATTACTACTTTAAGTTTTTTTACATTTAAGTTTATATATTTTTTTAGTTTATTTATTTTGAGAGAGAGAGAGAGAGAGAGAGAGAAAGCACAGCAGGGAGCAGGGGACAAGCAGAGAGAGAGAGAAAGAGAGAGAGAGAGAGAGAGAGAGAGAGAGAGAGAGAGAGAGAGAATGAATCCCAAGCAGGCTCTGTGCTGTCAGCCCACATGGGGCTCAAACTCACCACCTGTGAGGACCGTGACCTGAGCCAAAATCAAGAGTCAGACACTTCACTGCCTGAGCCACCGAGGCGACCCCAAAATAGCATTTCTTAAAATGTTTTCTTCAGAATAAAGGGTTCCATTATCAGTGAAGTTTGGGAAACTCCTGGCTATATGGTTTCTTTACTGGAAATGCTATTCAGGATGCTTAAAAAAAAAAAAAAAAAGGAGGGGGGTCATAATATACAACACTTTCAAAACTCGTTTGGTCAACAAATCTTTTCCCTATTGAAACACCCGTTCTACTGAATACACTGCAGAGATGTCAATACAATGGAAAGATCAAAGGATTTGGCACTGAAGCGACTCCGTCTCACTTAATGCTATCGCACTTACTAGCTGTATAAACGTGATCTAATCACATAATACTTCGGACTTACTGTTTTCTCATGTGATGAAAGGATCTACGAACCTCAACCATGCAAATTCATGAGGGTCATGAGTTGATAGATGTGAATTGTCTAGAGGATCGTACTGGATTAAATAGAAGTTGCTCAGCAAGCAGTATTTCCCCCTCTCTCCATCACGTTCATACACACTTGCTTTACCAATTGTGGGTAAATACCAAGCCATTGATGAATGGAGTCTGTGAAGTAAAAATAATCAGTCAAATCTGTAACCAGATAATGGGGAGGGCAAACTCTTTGGATGATAGAATAATCAGTTGTGTATAATGCTGTGGTGTTGCATACAACGCCTTCTCAAGTTATTACTGGTTTGGGAGAGCTTTCAAATGCTGAAATGCAAAAAAGTGGCACGTAATGCAATGAAGTACTTGGCCTTTATTTTTAAGCACTGCTAATTCTTGAGGAGATATTGGTTAAGAGTCTCCACTGATTTATGCAGAAGTTTTGATCTGCTGGATTACATCCTGGAGCCAGACACCAACAATTTACTGTTTGTAAGAAAGGGTTACTCCAAAGCAAGTCAGAGCTTGACCAATTTAGGATTTGCATTAAGTGAGTGGTGTAGATTAAATGTTAGAAGCTCAGAAATCATATCCAAAGTAGGGTGGAACTCTCCAATTTGGACTACATTGAGGTCTGTAAGGAGTCGTCTCTTCTAGCCAGCTTTCTTGTCCCCAAGACTCAGCAGTGCTTTTTTTTATCGAACAACTGAAGGCCAATATTTTAGTAAAACACAATCTCGAGGCCTGTTGCTCCTCTATCCTGAAGCAGTGAAAGAGCCAGCAGTTTTAAAAGCTGCGGCTCAGGGCTAGTTATACTTCGAGAATACTTCTGGATTGCAGGGCCAGGGGGTGAGAGAGCTAAGCTGATGGTTCTCAAAGTGGGGTCCCTGGACCTGTTGCATCAGCAGCACCCTGAATGTGTTAGAAATGCACATTTGGGGGACTTACTCCAGACTTACATCAGAAACGCTGGAGTTGGGAATGAGAAGCAGAAATCTGTTTTAACAGGCCTCCTGATTCTTATTCATGCTAAAATTAGACAGCCATTGATTTTAAATCTTGTGACCCGTGTGTGTGCATGTGTGTGTTCACGAGCTGATCTTCAAGAGTAAGAAGGTTCTTGGGGCACCTGGTGGCTAATTAAGTGTCCGACTTTGGCTCAGGTCATGATCTCATGGTTTGTGGGTTCAAGTTCCAAGTCAGGCTCTCCTGCTGACAGCTCAGAGCCCGGAGGAGCCTGCTTCAGATTCCGTGTCTCCCTCACTCTATGCCCCTCCCCCACTCCTGCTCTGTCTCTCTCAAAAATAAATGAACATTAAAAAAAAGGAAGAAGGAAGCCGTACAGAGAAAGACAGATACCATATGTTTTCACTCTTATGTGGATCCTGAGAAACTTAACAGGAACCATGGGGGAGGGGAAGAAAAAAAAAAAAAAGAGGTTAGAGTGGGAGAGAGCCAAAGCATAAGAGACTGTTGAGAACTGAGAGCAAACTGAGGGTTGATGGGGGGTGGGAGGGAGGAGAGGGTGGGTGATGGGTATTGAGGAGGGCACCTTTTGGGATGAGCACTGGGTGTTGTATGGAAACCAATTTGACAATACATTTCATACATTGGGAAAAAAAAACCATTGGACAATTGTTAGAATCAAATAATATCAATATAACACTACTATTCAAATCCAGACCCCCCCCCAAAAAAAAGAAGAAGGTTCTTGGAGTGATATCAGCAAGATGGTGGGATAGGAGGTCCTCCGCTCATAACGCCCCTCAACAGAAACAATTTGGCAGCCATTCACAGACAAATGTGTCTCTGTGGGCCCTTCAGGAATCAGGTAGGAGGTTACAAAACACCAGTGGAGCCCGAGACTGAGAAGGGCCATTTTGAAAAGGCAGGCGCACACCCAGGTAGCAGGTTCACCAACTGTGGTCCCCAGCTACACACCCCGTAACAGACCTATTGCCTTTGGATTTGGCCACAGATACATCTGACCTCGGTCCTGCTATTAACACCATCCACTAGGGAACCTGGACGGAGGGTAACAGGCCTGCCGACTCGTTTTACTGTGGATACTGAAGCAGCGCAGCCTGTCAGTTCTAGCCTTGTCCCAGCCATAGTTTGCGAGTAGTCTCGTCAGCCCAGGGCCCTGCCAGGAGAAAACCCACCTATGCCCCTGAGGCAGGTGTGCTGTACTGGTCCAACTGCAACCAGCTGAAGTGTCCCCTAACTCAGTTCCAGCCCCTGTCAGCTGTGGCACAGGAAAAGGCTTTCCCACGTAGGGACTCGGCAGAAGACATACCCATCCTTGTCCCTGGAGACTGGCCCACTGACTTCGGATCCTGAAGTGGCCCCGTAAGTCAGCTCCGGTCCGTCTCAGCTACAGTCCTGTCCACCCAGGGACCCGCCCAGTGACCTGGAAGCAGGCCTCCCAGAGACCCGGCAGGAGTCCCACACAAGCACATCCACGCCCCTGGTAACGGGCCTTGCCATCTGCAGACCCTGATGTGGACCTCTGGCCCCTTGCCAGCCCTACTGACTGAGGTCCTGGAGGCAGTCCTGTTCCCTTGGGTACCACACGGGATCCATGCCCCCCCAAGCCCCTGGGAATAGGCCTCACAAACATGGACCCCACTGTAGACCCAGCAGCAACCACATTACCCAGCCCAACCCCACTCAAGCATGGTGCAGAGGCAATAGCGTCAGTCCAGGAACCCGACAGGAGACAGTCTCTGTCTGCTGAAAGCAGTCTGTACAGACTGGAAGACGTGTTTACTGATGAAATGCTCAGATCTCCATGCAAGGCAACAGTGACCACAGGAGCAGGCCAACGTGACCTCACCAAGGGAAACTAATAAAGCCTCGGCAACCGACAGCTAAAAGCGGACATCTCTGAATTGCCTGACAAATAATTCATGATCACCACCTCAGAGAAGCTCCGGCGGATGCAAAAGAACACAGTTAGGACTCGGCCACGGAAAAGCAGGAAATCCTGCCGTCTGCGAGAACACAGATGAACAGCAAAATGAGCCACACGCAGAAAACATCACGTGGGCTCACTTATTTGTGGAATCTGCAACAGTCCCACACAGAAGCAGAGTAGAATGGTGATCGCTAGGGGGGAGGGTAAAGGAGGAGATGTTGGTCCAAGAATACACATTTCCAGTTCTAACATTAATGGGTTCTGGGGAGCTAATATACACCACAGTGACGGAAGTTAATACTGTTTTATATGACCGAGGTTTGCTAAAATAGATCTTCTCTATTCCTTAGGATTTCTTTTTTCATTGAGATCTAACTGACACGTATTGATTTTTTTTTCATTGAGGTCTGACATATGCTAGTTTCAGGTGTGCCACCTAATGATTTGATACTTGTATATGCGGCAAAGTGATCACCATCCATCACCATACAAAGTTACAAAATGAATTCTTTTGTGTGACAAGAACTTTTAAGATTCACTCGCTCGGCAACTTTCAAACAGGCACTACGATATTATTGACTATATAGTCACATGCTGTACATTGCCTCGTCACAACTTCTGTGTTTTCCAACGGAAGTCTGTACCTCTTGACCCCCTCCGTGCATTTCACCCCGTCAGTCCCCCTCCCCTCTGACAACCACCATTCTGTTCTCGTATCTGTGAGTTTTGTTTTGTTTCTTCGTTTTTTTAGATTCCACACATAAGTGATGTCGTACAGAATTGGTCTCCGACTTAATTTCACTTGGCAGAACGCCCTCAAGGTCCATCCATGTTGTCGCAAATGGCAAGATGTTATTTTTTTTTTATGGCTAACTAGCATTACATTGTCTGTGTGTATGCACACACACATGCACACACCCCACATCTTTCTCCACTCATACGCTGATGGCCAAGGGTGTATAAGCTCCTTTCTGGGGAGGACTGGAGGGCTGCAGCAAGGCAGCGGGATCATGCAAGGATTGCAGCCACCCCCCCAGCATGGGCAAAATGGAGGGCGAGTGCAAACAGTAAGATCAGCAAATTCTCTCTTTCATACAGTCTCGGCACCTTCCAGCCTGCTGCTTTTGCACTGGGCTCCGGGGCGAGGGAGTGTGTCCACAAGCCCTTTAAGAGCAGTAACTCAGTTCCCTACAGCGCTTTGGGTCTCCTGGACTTAAGCCCTCCTGGTTTTCAGAGACGGATGTTTTGGGGGCCTGTCTCTCTGGTGGGGGTCCCAAGGGCTGGGGTGCCTGACGTGGCGCACAAACTCCCCACTCCTCAGGGAGAAGCTTTTGATTTGTGATTGCGGGTCATGATGCCAGGGCTGGGTTTTTTGGCGAGGCTAGGTCTCTACACCTCCTACCTGTCCCGATGCGGCCGTTCTATTGTTTGTTGAGAAGAAGTTGTTCATCTGGTTTTCAGGTCGTTTTCAGAGGGAACTGTTCCACATGGAGCTGTAGACTCGGTATGTTCATACAAGGAGGTGAACTCAGGATCCTCCTACGCTGCCATCTTGGACTGCCCTGAAAATAGGAGATCTTAAGTATTGTCCCCACAGGGTAAAAAAACAAATAACCCTGCGAAGTGGCAGATGTATTAACTAGACTGTAATGAGCATTTTACAATGTCTATTAAATCATCACTTTGTACACCTTAAGTACATACAGTATTTGTCAATGATACCTCAATAAAGCCGAAAAAAATAAGGATCTTGCTCAAGGAGCTCTCTATTCATAGTAGGGTGAGAGACAGCTGCACCCCCAGTTGTAGTACAGAGCAGAATTGAACAAATTCTAAAATGTCACTGTAGTCATATTCTCAGTTCTGACCAGGAAGGTCAGGTCTAACTAATACTACCTCCTTTTAGGAAGTGGTCTACACGGATCCTTGATCCTCCTTTTACGAAGGCAGTATCAGAGCTAAGTCCTGAAAACTAGCTGTAAATTTGACAGTAAAAAATACATGAAAGAAAAAGTAATGTGGGAGCCTCTAAACATTGTACATTGGGAACCGAAGTGTAGACTGGCACAGTGTTGTAGATTTGTCCAACAGGACTTCCTGAGCTGATAGAAAAAGTTCTCCCTCTGTTCTGTCCAATATGGCAGACACCATGCTGACGTGGCTTCTGAGAACCGGAAGCAGGGCTGGTGAGAGGGAGGAAATTTGTTATTTCATTTAAATGGCCATATGTTTCTGGCTACCTTTCTGGAGAGCACAGCCTTAGGAATGATCATATTCATGAGCTGCCCCCTACACTCTCCCTCACAATACAAAGACAACTTCAAGACTTTCCTAAATCCCTAATCATACAGTTGTATTTGTGAAGGATATTCCTGAGCTCCTTGCTCTTACTTATCAGTCTTGGAAAAAATTATTTATGGGGATGCAACTCCCTTGAATTTTCTCAAGTTCCAAATGCCTTGACACAACGCTGTCTCGGAAACAATACATTTTGGACACAGCCTGGGCTGGAAGTTCAGGGTGGCAGCATGATATAAACACCCGTGTGTTTTAGTCCCTCAGGTCGGAATGCTGTTATCGCTTAGATTTTTGCCTTAATGAGCAGGACTGTCGGACTGTCCTTTAACAGATACTCCTTTTTCCAGCATCTCATCTCTTCAGCTGTGTATCCAATACGGAAGGCTAAGGAAAAAAGATGATTAAATTGGGCCAGACCTTGTCCTTTTGACTGGTGCATTGAACTCTAGTGGATTCCCTTTCAGGGTTTGTGAGTTTAGGGGGAACTGATCGGGGATGGCGTCAGAGACCTGCCTTGTTGCCTGTCTCTACGACGACACAGGAAGGACTGTACACGTAGATTCCGAGTGAAAAATCTGTGCAGTGAGCACTGTCCCGTCTTGGGCCTGCCATCTCTGGGAGTGGAGGGAGTGGCTTCAAAGCTTATTATGAACAGATGGTGCTTGTTCTCGCTGAAATCTCCAGGAGACTCAAGTCTCAGGTGATGCTACCCCACCCTTTCACAAATCTCTGTGAACTATGTTCATAAGGAGACTGCGCGTCGAAACTATGTGTTCTCAATGTTGACGTCTAAAGTGGTTTGAGTCAAGTTTCTCACAAACTTGGCAAAACGGGACAGTCCAGGTTCAGGGTGCTGAAATGACATTGTGGATCCGGAGCGTAGACTTAGCTGTGTCTCAGTCCAATACCTGTAAAATGCAGTGGTGTATATATGGATCCCTGAGGACAGAAGCCCATCGGGTTTAGTCGCTAAATGTTCACAAAGGCAACATGTGTGGTTGTGCTCTACCATAATTTGTCTGCTGAGCAAAAACAGACTTACAAGTCCCTTTCTCTGTATCTACGTATCTCATCTTCCCCTCATAAACTCCTAGAGCCGCACTGGACCAGGATAAACGAGACGCTCTCATTCTCCGTCCCCCAAGCCGCGAACACATTTTTGACTAGGTAGCCATGCTTAACGTGGACAGGAAAGGCAGTCTGGAGCGAGTCAAGCATTGCCAATAAACAGGGCCAAGCAGGCCAATCCTTGTCAGTGGAAATGCGCCACAGTTGGCCTTAGTTTAGTGGTGACATCGGATTTAACCAAGATTCCTTTATACAAATTTCTCAGTTCTAACACATTACACGTTCGTTCATCTTCAGTTTATGTCACAAACCTACTCATCCTCTGGCAGCCCATTAGCAGTTATTTACAAAACAATTACTAAACAAGAGTAGGTGCTAGGGCATTTCCTAAATCTGGCCAATGAATGTGATTTGAGTACAAAGGAGGTTAAAAAAAAAAATCGTACACAGCGTATATGTTTTACCTTTGATGCAGGACAGAGCATTTTTGGCTACAGGAAGACTGAACTAGGACCCATTCTCACTTCGTCTGTTTTAAGGGTTGGTAAGGAAGACCGGGAACCGAGAGCTACAGTGTGTCAGAAACTGACAAGCACCTTAGAAACACTGTGTTGTAGGGGCCCAGGGCAGGCAGCCTCGCGAGGGGCCACATTGGCTAAAGATTATTTTGAGTTAAGTGATTAAAACAAAGCAGATGCGGGAAAAGCTCTCGGCCTCCCCCACGATGCCGAAATTTACATTGGAAAGGGCAGCCCTCCCCTTTACCTAAGGAACTCATCTGCATAGTAGGGCAACCTTGTTTTTCCAAAAGCCTCCTTAGACCTTCTTGCCAATGCGCTTTCTCTCCTTTGGATCCTCAGGCCTCTTCTTGGTTCTTCTAAGGCTCCCCGTTGCCTGTCTTTAGGATCTCCGTGGATTCCCGCCCCAACGCCCATTCAATCACATTTCCTGCTGTTAAACGGTCTCACGTCAATTTGATTCTGAATCCCGTTGGAAGGATCTTGAGGAGCAGACGAAAGGCTTTCCCCCGAACAATGTCCTGTAAGCTCCACTGCGGCCTTAAGAGGTAAATGCCATGATGGTCTTTCTACCGATTGCGACTCTTAGGGCGCCCGAACCGAGCTCCAGCGTGATTGGGCAAGTTCCCCACACACAGTACCAAGCCATTCCCAGACACCGTCCGCCCGGAGAGAGCTCCGACGGTCAGGGTGAAGGGCTCCGTGTACAGGACGGCCCCGCCCCCACCCCCACCCCGACTCGAGACCCAGCTGCGAGCCCGGGTGCTTGGGACTTAGCCGCGGCAAAGGTTCCCACAGCGCCCTCCTTGGGTCCGAGTAAGAGGCCGGAGCGGCTCACAGAACTTAGAGAACCGGCTTCCTTACCAGATCGCGGGGTGAGTCAGAAAGGCTGGGACTCGGGAACACGGCCAGGCGGGCGCGTTACCGAGGAGGAGGGGTGCAGGGCGGGCGGGCAGCTTCCCCCCACCTTCCCTGGGCGGGCGGGCAGCTTCCCCCCAGCTTCCCTGCCCTCGCCAGGCCGCCACGCTCCCCGCCGCTCCACGTGGTCACCAACCGGAAGGTCTCCGAAACCCTCTTTTTTGGGTTTTTATGGGAGGCTTCATAACGGAAGCAACATTAAGTTATTGGTCATTGGCTGCTTCACCCCCTGCCCCTCCCCTCCCCTGAGTCAGGGGGTGGGGCTAAAAGTCCCTACCCTTTTATCACTTGGTTGGTTCCCCTGGCAACCAGCTCCCATCTTTAGGCTACCCTGGGGTTTTCCAAAAGTGACCTCATTAACATAACAAGACACCTTTTAAGCTCTCTTCACTTAGGAAATTCCAAGGGTTTTAGGGGCTGTGAGCCGGAAACTGTGAATGAAGACGAAATACATACGGTACATTTGGTTATTCAAATGACCACATACATATTTCTCATAAACCGCAATATCTAAGCCTTCACTCATTTTACAGGTGACAAAACAGGTTCAGAAAAACTGCCCCTTGTCCAGGATCGCAGAGCATAAAACTGATTCCTATGCTTGTGCTTTCAATCACTGTGCTCTACTGTCTCCTTCCGGGGCGCCTTCCATCTCTTCTCCTTCTCAAAGCCCTCGGCCTCTGAACATTAGAGGATTTGGGCTTAGAATCCAGAAATTTAGACCAGGGATTTGTTTTCCAGATTTGACCAATGATAAAACGTGTTCTTCGTAGCAAACAGAGGGACTATTAAGGCCGGTTGGAACACAGGTTCAGACATGAGGTTTCGGGAGATGACAGAGCATTCTTGATATAAGAATGATAATAAATGGGGCGCCTGGGTAGCTCAATCGGTTAAGCATCGGACTCTTGAGTTAGGCTCAGGTCATGATCTCACAGTTGAGGAGTTCAAGCCCAGCCTCGATATCTACACTGATAGCACTGAGCCTGCTTGAGATTCTCTCTCTCTCTCTCTCTCTCTCCCTCTCTCTCTCTCTCTCTCCCTCTCTCTGAGCCTTCCACTCTCTCTCTCTCTCTCTCAAAATAAATACATAAACTTTGAATGAAAACAATTTTTAAAGAATAATCATTATCATTTATTGAATACTTACTATGTTCCATAACATTTACATGTATTTTTTTAATCCTCATAATAAACCTATGAAATACAGATGAGCACAAAGAAACACAGAAAAAAAAACTGCTAAGGATTAAAAACTAAGCAATTTCACCGTGGCTGTGATTAACTATGTAGTCTTTTGGTATTCTGTATTAGAATAGGAACTCTGGCACAGACCATTCCTTATTCTTTTTAGTATCTGCAGCACTGAGCCCAGCGTTTGGCACAAAATAAGCAAGCAATAAATGATAATCCCTATTACTATTCACTGTAGTGCTAACTCCTAGAATCTGAATATAAACTGGACATACCTAAGAATTTGATATGAAATCCTTTGCTAATATTTGCTTAAAGGAATTTATTATCTATACCCTATCCACCACTATTCTAGATAGTAAATGGAAAGCTATTTTCCTTTGGAGAAGAGGATGAGAGAGAAATACATACAGTTATTGCTTAAGTTTTTGATAACTTCCTCCTAAATACTGCCAGCTACAATAACATTTAATAGGTCTTACTGATTGTAGATATCAGACTGCTATATTTTATCACTAACATATAGATGAAAACACATGGCATGATCTTTACCTTGGTGAGAGTCCAGAAAGAGAAGGGACCTGAGTGTAAGGTAAACAAACTTGAATACAAATATATTTTTGTAAATTATGGAAACAGTATTGGGTATCCCAAAGTGCAGAGTGCCTACTGTCCGTGTTTGATTTGATTACTGAATTCACTTTAAGAAAAATCTGGGTTTTGTTAAGACACATGTCTTAATCACATCAGAATAGATTCTAACAGCTGCCTTTTGGCGGATCTGGGAGGCATTTTTTTCCTCTTTTATTTCTATTGTAACTTATAGATTTCAAAATAGTTTAAGACTCACAAGAAGTTTTGGAAATGGCAGAGGGTTCCTATGTGCCCTTCACTCAACTTCCCCCACAAATAATATCTTTTTCTAAAAAACATTTACTTATTGTGAGAGAGAGAGAGACAAAGAGCATGAGCGAGCTAGAGCGGGAGAGGGGCAGAGAGAGAGAGAGAAGAGAGAGAATCCCAAGCAGGCTCCACACTGTCAGCGCAAAGTCTGATGTGAGGCTCGAACTCACAAATCATGAGATCGTGACGTGAGCACATATCAGGAGTTGGATGCTTAACTGACTGAGCCACTCAGGTGCTCCTTCCCACATATGGTATCTTCAATAAACATAATGCATTGTCAAAACAGGAAATGGATGTTGGCACAATACTAACAACTCAAGTACTTTATTCAAATCTCACCAGTGTTCATCTGCACTTTGTGTGTGTGTGTGTGTGTGTGTGTGTAGTTTGATGAAATATTATCACATGTGTAGATTCAAGTAATTGTCATCAAAATCAAGATTCAGAATTCTCCTGTCACCACAAAGCAGCTTCCTCACGTTACCTCCTAGTGATGGTTCATTTTCCATGTCAACTTGACTGGGTCATGGGATGCCTCGATGTCTGGTTAGGCACTATTTCTGAGTCTCTGAGCATATTTCCAGACATTAACATGTGAATCTGTAGAATGAGAGTACTGCCCTCCCGACTGCGAGCAGGCATTAACCAACCCATTGAGAGCCTGAATACAACAAAAAGCTGAAGGACGTACAGTTCCTTCCCAGCTGGGACACCAGTCTTCGGCCCTCGGACTGGGATTCACAAAATCAGCTTGCTTGGTTCTCAGGCCTTCAGACTTAGATTGAAATTAAACCACCAGCTTTCCTGGGTCACCACTGTGCAGATGGAAGATTGGAAACTTTTCAGCTGCCAAAATCACAAGTCAATTCCTCATAATAAACATTATTATATTATGTATATATACATACATGTATACATACACACACACACACGCACATGCTTTCGGTTCTGTTTCTCTGGAGAACCCTAACTAAGACATCCTACCATTAGTTTCTTCTCCAGCTCTATAACTTTGTCATTTTAAAATACTACGGTACATTAGATCATATAGTAATGTAACCTTGAGATTGGCTTTTTTCACTCAGCAAAATGCCCTTGAGATCCATTCAAGGTGCTGCCTGCACCAATAACTTGTTCTTCTTCACTGCCAAATAGAATTTTATTGTATAGACGTGCTATTTGTTTATTCATTCACCAGATGAAGGACATTTGGGTTGTTTCCAATTTTTGACTCTAACAATAAGGGATGCTATGAACAATAGTATACAGGATTTGAGGCAGACATAAGTTTTTCATTTCTCTGGATAAATGCCCAGAAGTACAATTACTGGATCATATTTTACTCATAGGCTTAGTTGTGTCTTTTTTTTTTTTTAAAAAAAAATTTTTTTTTTTTTTCCAGAGTGGCTCTGCCATTTTACATTCCCGCCAGCAATGTTTGAGGGATCCATTTTCTCAGCATCCTTGCCAACATTTTGTTTGTCACTGCTTTTTATTTTAGCTATTTTAATAGGTACGTAGTAAAACCACATTGTGGTTTTAATTTCAATTTCCCTAAGAGCTAATGATACTGAACATCTTTTAATGCGCCTATTGTTCATCTATATATTCCCTTCAGTGAAATGTCTCTTCATGTCTTCGCTCATTTTCTAACTGTTAATTTTCTTTTTGTTGCATTTACAGATTTTAAAAATATATGTTGTAGACACAAGTCCTTTGTCCGATATGTGATTTGCAAATATTTTCTCCCAGTTTCTACCTTATCTTTTCATCCGTTTAATGGGGTTTTTCACCAAGTAAAAGACTTTTTTTTAAGTTTATTTATTTATTTTGAGAGAGAAACTGGCGGAGGGGCACAGAGAGAGGGAGAGGGAGAGAATCTCAAGCGGGCTCTGTGCTGACGCAGGGCTCCAACCCACAAACCTGAACCAGAATCAAGAGTTGGACGCTTAACCAACTGAGCCACCCAGGTGCCCCTTGAGATCTGCTGTATTTTTTTTCTTTGATGGACCATGCTTTGGTCATGTCTATGAACTATTCTCCTAAGAATAGGTCATGAAGATTTTTCTCCTATGTGGTCTTCTAAAATTTTCACATTTGAACCTCTAATCCATTTCGAGTTAACTTTTGTAAAAATTTGGGGTTTAGGAGAAGGTTCATTTAGTACCTATGGATTTCCTGAATCTGGGGCTTGAGTATGATTAATACATACATGGGTTTTGAATAAAGCAAAGATGACAGGAAAAAGCTGTAGGAGAATGGGCTGGGTAAGCAAAACCAAAAAGAAAAGGTTCTTTGTTTTTTTAATGTTCTTATTTATTTTTGAGACAGAGACAGAACACGAGTGAGGGAAGGGTAGAGAGAGAGGGAGACACAGAATCTGAAGCAGGCTCCAGGCTCTGAGCTGTCAGCACGGAGCCGGACGCGGGGCTCGAACCCAAGAACTGCACGATCGTGACCTGAGCCGAAGTCGGAAGCTCAACTGACTGAGCCACCCAGGCTCCCCAAGTAAAGGCTCTTTAAAAAGTAATTTATCTAGAGGACTTTTGGTGTGTTAGCAATAGCTGATAATTTGTGGCTAAAGCCCACAGGATCCAGCAAACTGCTTACTGTGCCTATACTGACACTTTCTTTTGTGAACACAGGGCAGACTTCGAGGGTGTGCAACCAGCATAGTGACACAGCGCCCTATGCTCAGAGAGCACTGACATATGGGGTTTAATGTGAATATTCTGAAACCCTGAATTTTATCTTTGAATTCCTGTTTTGTCAATATAGTCTGATGGGACAGTGGAGGATCTTTCTCGTGTTGAAGTCTCAGCTCATGTCTGGTTCTGTCACCCCACCTACACAGGATAGGTTCTCCATGGTTGCCCCCCCCCCTTGGTCCCCCCAACACACAGCAACTACTGCCCCCTTTGCCCTTGGCAGGAGCCTAGGCCTGAGACAGTTAGGTTTGGGTGCACATGCCCTTGAAACCTCCAGCTCTACCCCTCTGGTCAGTTTAGTAGTCTTTAAGTTTTAGCAAGCACCTTTAGCCATGATTGATTAACTAAACCTTTCTTTGTACATGTATAGATCACGCATTGTTTCCTAGAGAGACTGGGAACCAAACCCTCTTGCACAACTTCCCCCTGGGGCACCAATACACAACCTCCGAGCACTGTGGTAATGTCTGTAGCTGGCACCATGGAGTGTGCACACAATCAAGAATTATTACAGGAAAATAAAAAAGAACTATTACAGGGGCTGGGGACGCAAGCTGGTGAGGCCACTCTGGAAAACAGGATGGAGGTTCCTGAAAAAGCTAAAAATGGAACTAGCCTACAACCCAGCCATTGCACAACTAGGCATTTATCCAAGGGATACAGGTGTGCTGTTTCGAAGGGACACATGCACCCCCATGTTTATAGCAGCACTATCGACAATAGCCAAAGTATGGAAAGAGCCCAAATGTCCACGGATGGATGAATGGATAAAGAAGGTGTGTTATATATATATATACAATGGGGTATTACTTGGCAATCAAAAAGAATGAAATCTTGCCATTTGCAACTACGTGGATGGAACTGGAGGGTATCGTGCTAAGCGAAATTAGTCAGAGAAAGACAAATATCATATGACTTCATTCATATGAGGACTTTAAGACACCAAACAGATGAACATAACGGAAGGGAAGCAAAAATAATATAAAAACAGGGAGGGGGACAAAACAGAAGAGACTCTTGAATATGGAAAACAAACTAAGGGTTACGGGAGGGGTCGTGGGAGGGGGGATGGGCTAAATGGGGAAGGGGCACTAAGGAATCTACTCCTGAAATCACTGCTGCACTAGATGCTAACTAATTTGGAAGCAAATTTAAAAAAATAAAATTGAAAAAAAAAATGAAAACTGAAAAACAAAGAATTATTACAGGGGCGACTGGGTGGCTCAGGTGATTGAGCATTTGACTTCGGTGCGGGTCATGATCTTGTGGGTCATGAACTTGTGGTTCATGGGTTCAAGACCTACATCAGGCTCTGTGCTGACAGCTTGGAGCCTGGAGCCTGCTTCAGATTTTGTCTCCCTGTCTTTCTCTCTGCCTCTCCCTTGCTTGTGCTCTCTCTCATAAATAAATAAATAAACTAAAAAAAAAAGAATTATCACAGACCACTGTAAGTGGTGCCCTAAAGTTCCTTTAAAAAAAAAAAAGTTTATTTCTTTATTTTGAGAGAGAGAGAGAAAGCACGAGTCAGGGAGGGGCAGAGAAGAAGGGGGAGTGAGAGAGGATCCCAAGTAGGCTCTGTGCTGTCACAACAGAGCCCAACTCGGGGCTCGAACCACTGAACCGTGAGATCATGACCTGAGCGAAATCAGATGCTTAACCAACGGAGCCACCCAGGGGGCCCCGGCCCTAAAGTTCCTTTAAAAATCTTTGGGCCGGGCAGAAACCTCAGAAATGGGTTTTGGACAAGAGTCCACCCTCCCCTCCAGGTGGCCAGCCTCCTGAAAAAAGCTCATATTCCTTTCCAGTCAAAACTCATCTCTCGAGTATTGCCTTTTGGAGCGATGAGCAGCCAGACTTGTTTTCTTCTGTAACACCCCATGCATCAAGTCACAAAGCACCTCTGGGAGCCTGGCCCCTCCTCTTTACAGCATAATGCCCAAGGCACCACACTGTTAAAGGCCAATAAGAAGCACCAAGACAGGTTGAAGGAGCTCCTTCTTGGTGTTTGAGTAAGGGGCCCTACACTCTTGCTTTACATTAGGCCCCACAAAATATGTGGCCAGGCCAGTGTCAACGTAGCAACTTGTTTACTTAATTATGTTTTGTAAAACTTCTTAGAACGTCCAAATTATAGTCGATAAAAGAATATAGGTCTATGACAGGCTCCATTATCACCCCCGACCGAGAGGCTTCCGGATTTAACACAGGAGATAAAATTTGAGTGTCCCCACTTATTTCAAAAATCACCCGAAAGCTGAGGTATAAAAGAGAAATAGCAATACAAAGTACATGCGCAGAAAACAAAGTGAAGACATTTCTGAAACCTCCAAATACAAACTAGAAGGAATGACTGCCAACAGTGGTGAAGGTCGAACAGTATGCGGGAAGACGCAGACAGAGTGAGCCTGTGGAATGCTGATCCGCAAAGAATCGTCCTTTGAATGTGGTATAAGCTGCATCCAGACTCTTGTTTGCAGAACTGGAATGGAGTCAAAAGCTGGCAAAGGATAATTTCTCTAGACGGTATTTGGTTCTGGGAAGTCGAAATGGGGGTAAATGAGAAATCAAACTGGCAGTCATAGGAACAAAAAGCCATGAGTCAGTAAAACAATGGACCAAGGGGAGACTGTCTTGCCAGCTGCTCTCCAGTGCAAACTGGGAGAAGGAATAAAAGCTTGCAGAGCTCACAAACTGTGAGGAGAAACCTTCCTAATATGAAAAGGAACCCACCTCTTCTTCTTCTACACAAATTTCCTGCATCTAATCTGTCTAAATTGCACCTGGACAAAGACACAATGTAAAAAGAGGAAGCAAAGATTTGGTTTTTAAGTTTATTTATTTGGAGAGAGAGTGAGCTGGGGAGGGCAGAGGGAGAAGGAGAGAATCCCAAGCAGGCTCCATGCTGTCAGTGCGGAGCCTGATGTGGGGCTCGAACCCATGAACCCTGAGATCATGAGCTGACCTGACTCAAAGTGGGACGCTTAACCGACGGAGCCACCAACGTGCCCCAGAACCAAAGATTTTTTTAAAAAGCAAATATTAGGGAGAACACTCATCAACAGCAACACAAAATATCACCATGGAACTGATAAAAATGTGAAGGATACGCCCAAGGATTTCTTTTTCTTTTTCGCTTTTTTGCTCTCATTCTCTCTCTCTCTCTCTCTTTTTTTTTTTTACATATGTATTTACTTTTCAGAGATAAACATAGCGTGAGCAGGGGAGGGGCAGAGAGAGAGAAGGAGACACAGCGTCTGAAGTAGTCTCCAGGCTCTGGGCAGTCAGCACAGAGCCCGACATGGGGCTTGAACTCATGAATGGTGAGATCATGACCTGAGCCAAAGTCGGACGCTTAACTGATTGAGCCACCCAAGCGCCCTTAGCTCTCTCTCTCTTTTATAAAGTAGCTCCATGTCCACAGTGGGGCTTGAATTCTCGATCCTGAGATCGAGAGTCACATGATCTACCTACTGAGCTGGCCAGGCGCCCCCCCTCCCAAGAATTTTTAAAAAAAATTTTTTTTCAACGTTTTTTATTTATTATTGGGACAGAGAGAGACAGAGCATGAACGGGGGAGGGGCAGAGAGAGAGGGAGACACAGAATCGGAAACAGGCTCCAGGCTCTGAGCCATCAGCCCAGAGCCCGACGCGGGGCTCGAACTCACGGACCGCGAGATCGTGACCTGGCTGAAGTCAGACGCTTAACCGACTGCGCCACCCAGGCGCCCCCCAAGAATTTTTTTTAAATACTAGTGCAATGATTGTTATTAAAAAAAAAAAAAAATTCTCTCTTTCTCAAAAATAAAAAAACATTAAAAAAAAATTTAGGGGCACCTGGGTGGCTCAGTGAGTTAAGCAAATGACTTTGGCTCAGGTCATGATCTCACGGTTCGTGGGTTCGAGCCCTGCATCGGGTTCTGGGCTGCCAGCTCGGAGCCTGGAGCCTGCTTTGGATTCTGTGTCTCCCTCTCTCTCTGTTCCTCCCCTGCTCATTCTCTGTCTCTCTCTGTCTCTCAAAAATGAATAAACGTTAAAAAAAAAACTTAAAGAAGAAATACAATAATCCAAAGAAATATGAAGTGCAGAATTCTGGAGAGAAATTAAAATGAAATAGTACGTACTGAAATTAACATTAAAACTCAACTGTGGATGCTTTTTCCATTTGATGGCAAAACGGGCAATGGTGGTCTCCTTGTTATACTGTACTGCATTTTTGAAAGTTCCTAAGAGTAGATCTTAAAAGTTCTTGTCACAAGAAAAAAAAATCGTAACTATATGCGGTGATAAATGTTAGCTAAACTTGTGGTAATCATTTTGCAATATATATGTGTATCAAATCATTATGTTGTACACATAAAACTATTACAATGTTATATGTCAGTCATATCTCAAAAATGTGAAATTAAAAGCAGCACAGAGGATAATGGACATTGCTGAAGATAAGCAGCAGATGTATACAAAAAGTTAAGAAAAGCTTGTAAAATGGTGGGGTGCTCGGGTGGCTCAGTCGGTTGAGCATGTGAGTCTTGATTTCAGCTCAGGTCATGATCTCACAGTGGGTGAATTCGAGCCCCATGGTGGGGCTCCATACTGTCAGCTGGGGCTCCGAGTGGAGCCTGCTTGGGATTCTCTCTCTCTCTCTCTCTCTCTCTCTCTCTCTCTCTCACTGCCTCTCCCCTGCTGAAGCTCTCTCTTCTGCCTTTCTTTCTCTCTCAAAATAAATAAAATAAACTTAAAAAAATTTAAAAAGTTTGTAAAATGGAATGGATATATATGTGACCATATACATATATATATACATATATATATATATATATATAACTAAAACACACACATATATATATATGTAACAAATTTTCTTAATTTATAGCAGCTATAACAACAATGAACATTTGTTTTCCTTAGCTTCTGTATGTTGAATTCAGGAGCATCTGAATTCTAAGGAATTGAGTTAAGAGGTCAGTTGAGATTCCAGTCCTATAAAGGCTTGAAATGGCCTAGAATACCCACGGCCCAAGTAACTCACTTGCCTGGATGGAAAATTAGTGTTAGTTGTTGTTGGAAGGTCTCAGTTACTCTGTCTGTGATCCTATCCATGAGTTGTTTGCCTTTACAATGTGTTGACTGCCTTTCCCAGAGTGAGTGACCCAAGAAATGAAGTCAGAAGGAACAAGGAACATCACTGCCACCACACTGTGGTCACTAAAAGTGAGGGACCAAGGCCAGCTCGAAATCAAAGGAACTAGAAATTAGGTAAGCTTTACCTCTGGAAGGGAGGAGTGTCAAAGATTCAAGGACTTATTTTAAAACCATCACAATCTGCAAAACTTGTGGTATTTTTTATGTTTTATTTTTTTTTGAGAGAGTGTAAGCCGGGGAAGGGCATGGAGACAGGGACAGAGGATCTGAAGCAGACCCTACGCTGACAGCAGCGAGCCCGATGTGGGGCTTGAACTCCCAAACTGTGAGATCATGACCTGAGCTAAAGTCAGATGCTCAACCGACTGGGCCACTCAGGTGGCCCCAAATTCATATTACTTTATTTCATTGTATTTTAGATTTTATTTTTAAGTAATCTCCACCCCCAACATGGGGCTCAAACTCACGACCCTGAGATCAAGAGTCACAAGCCCTACTGACTGAGCCAGCCAGGGGCCCTTATTTTTTTTGTATTATTTTAAAATATAACTGTAAAAATAAAACATTTATCAGGAAAACTTTCCAGAAATAGAACAAAACTTGAATCTCTAAATCAAAGGGGCATACTATGTCTCTTAAAAAAATGAAACAGAACAGTGAACATCTTATGGGAGCCTTAATAATTTAATGGATTCTAATCGTTCTTTGGGCAAGAGATAAAAATTCAACGTGCTCATAAGGGGAAAATAAATCACACTGCCCTCCAGTTTTGGTTTTTCTTTTTTTCACAAAGAGAGTCAAATTTAGTAGATGTAGAACAATCCCGCAGAAAGAAAACTAGGTACAAGTGTTTTATAAACAGACAATTTATATTTTGAGATTAAAGCAATCGAAAATATACCTCTGAACGGAAAATAACTCAGAGAATATGAATCCCATGAATCCTCCTTGAAGCAGCAATCACTGCCTATAGTTGACGAGTGGCGATGGTGTCTAGAAAAGTGTCTATTTTATAAGCCCTTGAAACTATCCAAAACATATGCTTACAAAAGCTTAAAAAAAGTAGAGGAAGACTGAAGGTCCGATAAGCATTCTGATTTGCTTACTTTTTATAGTCAAGATCAAAGAGATTACTTCTCTCAATAAAGCAGCAGAGGGGTGCCTGGCTGGCTCGGTCAGTAAAGCGTGCAACTCTTGATCTTGGGGTCGTGAGTTCAAGCCCCATGTTGGGCCCGGAGTCTACTTAAAAAATAAAGTAGCATCGATTTAAGCACATTAAAAGGTACAAAAAAGATCAGTATGACACCTAATGCACAGCAACAAAATAAAAAATCAACAAGTGGAACGATGTCAAACTATGAAGCTGCTGTGCAGCAAAAGAAACAAAAATGAAAAGGAGAAAATATTTGCCAATTAGATATCTCATCAGGGGTTAATATCCAAAATATATGGAGCTCATACAACTTAACTGCAATTAACTGATTAATTAATAATGCAATTGAAAACATGGGCAAAAGGCCTAGTTTTCCCAAAGATATTCAGAGGACCGATAGAGCCGTGAAAAGGTGCTCATGACCACTAATCAAGAAGAAAATGAAAATCCAAGCCACAATGAGATATTAACCCATTCCTACCTGTGTATGCACCCTGTGTACTACTGGTGGGAATGCAAACTGGTACAGCTACTGTGGAAAACAGTATAGAGACCCCCCCCCCAAATTAAAAATAGAACTACCATATGACCCAGAAACCCCACTTCTGGGTATATATCCAAAGCAAATGAAAGCACTATGTCAAACAGATATTTGCACTCCTATGTTTACGGCAGCCTGTTTTACAAAAGCCAAGCCATGGAAATGACCTCTGTGTCCATCGACAGATGAATGAATAAAAAAAAAAGTGATATATATATATATATATATATATGCTTTATATATATAT
>NW_024420501.1:5909872-5924199 GCF_014898765.1 Herpailurus yagouaroundi
TATATATATATATGCTTTATATATATATATATATGCTATATATATATATATATATATATATATAATGGAATATTATTCAGCCATAAGAAAAGGAAATCCTGTTTGCAACAACATGAATGGATTTCGAGGGCATTACACTAAGTCAGACAGAGAAAGACCAATACTGTATGATCTCACTTACGTGTGGAATCATCACACTCCGAGAAAAATAATAGAATGGTGGTTGCCAGGGGTTAGGGGTGGGGGAAAGGAGATGTTGGTCAAAGAATACAAACTTTCAGTTATAAGATGAGTAAATTCTGGAATCTAAAGTACAGCATGGCAACTCTAGTTAATAATTCCGTGTTGTATACTTGGAAGTTGCTATGAGAATACGCCTTTAATATTCTCACCAAAACGACAACAATACGGTGATTATGTGAGCTAAAGAATGCATTAACTACTCTCACTGCAGTAAACACTTCACAATAAATACGTGGACCACATCCTCACACTGAATAAACTTACACAGCATTATATGACAAACGTATCTCAATAAATCTAGAAAATACAGTGTAGCGAATGTCTCCCAGTTACTGCATTTTTTTTTTTTTAATTTAAGCCTTGGGTCAAATTAGTAAACAACACTGAACTTGTATTTAGAGTGCAATTATGATAAAAATGCTACATCAAAGAACATATGGAGATACAGCTGAAGAAGTGCCAGAGGAAAATGCACAGACTTAAATATTAATAACAAGAAAGAAGGAGGTCGCCTTCCAGCGTCTGGTCCGGCATGCACAGAGCTGGGAAATCACCTCTCCTATCCTCACAAGAGGAACGAAGCTGAACAAACAGAAAGCGACCACTGTCCTTAGATCCGTCACGGACACCATGTCGCGCGGCAAACCACGCACCCCAAGTTAGAAAGACAGGCGGATTCGGAGAATCACAGGTTACCAGAGGCTAAGGTCAGGGGTAGAAGCCTGCTGCTGGAGCCAGTCCAGGAAAAGGTAAAGTGTCCTTGATGAATCGCTGGAGGCTCCGTGCGGAAAAAAGTCTGCCGGGGGACGGCCCCGCTCCCGTGACTTTCTACCTCCAGGAACCCCACCGGGTTCTCGCAGTGATGACGGGAGAAAACTCCCTGTGCTTCAGGAAGGAGGAGGAGAAAAGTAGCTGTTTTGAAAGATGCCCAGAGCATTCTGTTCTTAACAAGCCTCCCCTCGAGAAAAACGATTTTATCGGGGCCTTACCTATTGGGATTTTACCGGAGCCTAACTGATGGGGGGGGGGGGGGGGAAATACCCAAGCCCAGCGGCAGGCTCTAACCTTCAGATGAGAAAGGGTAATGCCTGCCTCTAGCCCCGGCTAGTCTTCCTGTCTTGAGGGGAGGGGGTGGCCGACTGGCGAGTGTCAGTGACAGCCACAGCCCCGGGGGCACGGCCTTACTGAAAAGCCCAGACTTAATCCCACAACCTAGGATGCTTCCCCTCCCCTAGGCCCGACCACCACATCATACAACTCCTGTCTCGTAAGGGAGGAATACGGCAGAAGCAACTGAGTGTCTCAGATTTTATTTAAGAAGTCTCTAGGGAAAGCCAGAGACAACAGGGGAGACAAAAAAGAGAGAGAGAGAGAGAACAGCTCGGGAAATTTTAGCTTCTGACAACTGCGGCTCCGGCAAATAGGAAACACAGCCTAACTCTCCCAGTTAGATAAATACAAATCCTCATTCTAAGTCTTTGTTTACCTCAGTTCCTTTTACCCACTACAGTGTGTTTGCCTTAAAACAAAACAAAACAAAACAAAACAAAACAAAACAAAACAAAACAAAACAAGGGGCCCCCTGGGTGGCTCAATGGGTTAAGACTCTTTCTTTGGTTCAGGTCATGATCTCACAGTTCATGGGTTCCAGCCCTGCATCGGTCTCTGCACTGACAGTGTGCAGCCTGCTTGGGACTCTCTCTCTCTCTCTCTCTCTCTCTCTCTCTATCTCTCCTCCGCTCTCTCTGTTTCTCTCAAAATAAAGAAATAATCATTTAAATAAATAGTTTAAAAAATTACAAGGCATATTAAAACACAAAAGACATAGTTTGAAGACACAGAGTGAGCATGAGCACCAGACTCCGAGAGGGCAGAGATGCTGGAATTATCAGACCGGGAATTTTATTTTATGTATTTATTTTTTTGAAATATAATAGGCTATATAAATTAACACAAAATAGAAAAACAATTGAAGCAATAATTAAAGCAAAGACTTGCTATTCTATTTTTTTAGACATTATTTTTTTATTTTTTTTAACATTTATTCATTTTTGAGAGAGAGAGAGAGAGAGACTGACAGACAGACAGAACCCAAAACAGGTTTCAGGCTCTGAGCCGTCAGCACAGAGCCCGACATGGGGTTCGAACTCATTAACTGTGAGATCATGACCTGAGCCCAAGTCAGGCACTCAACCGACTTAGCCACCCAGGCGCCCCAACATTATTCCTGTTTTTAAAAAATGTTTGTTTATTTTTCAGAGGGGGAAGAAGGGGCAGAGACAGAGGGGAGACAGAGGATTGGGCTCTGTGCTGTCAGTACAGAGCCTGATGCAAGCAAGGCTCGAACTCACAAACCACAAGATCGTGACTTGGGCCAAAGTCAGAAGATTAACCGACTGAGCCACCCAGGGTGCCCAAGACTCGCTATTCTAGAAAATAGTCAAGAAAACAATATATCATTAAGTGACTTAAAGAAAGCACAAACATACAAAATGAAGGTTAATTATCAGAAAACAACCATCGTACGAGACAAGAAACACAAGTGACTACTTTTGAAAACGTCATGCAAATACATGTTTTCAGCCATTATTTCTTCAAATAAGTTTTCTGACCCTTCTCTCTTCTCCTTCTGGAACTCCTATAATGAGAACATTACTCGGCTTAATTTTGTCCCATGAGTCCCTTGAGCTATTTTCACTTTATAAAATTCTTTTTCCATTTTGCTGCACTGTTGGAGGGAGCTGCTCAGCCCTGTCTTTGAGTTCACTGATCCTTTTTTGTGCTTCCTCTTGTCTGCTGGCAAACCCCTCTAGTGTATTCTTCAGTTCGATCATTGTACTCTTTGTTCTGTTTGGAATGTTCCTGTATTTCCTCTTTGTTCAAGTTCTCACTGTGTTTATCCATTCTTCTCCCAAATTCGGTGAGCATCTTTATGACTATTACTTTGAACCCTTTATTAGGTGAATTATATATCTTCATTTCATTAAGGTTATTTTTCTGAGGTCTTATCTTGTTCTTTCATTTGGAATATATTCCTCTGTTTCCTCATCTGGCTTGACTCTCTGTATTGGTTTCTCTGCATTAGATGAAACAGCCATCTCTCTTTGAAGAGAGAGAACCTCTCTTTGAACCCTCTTTGAAGGGTTGGCCTTGCATAAGAGATGAACTTTATAGTTCAACCCTAGTCTACTTCTTGCTTGTCTCTCAAAGCTTTGTGATTGTTCACGTAGCCTATTTTATTTTTAATAGCTCCCAGTATTTGGGCAGGGGAGGGGGTGTGGTGTCAAGATCAGTCAATGTCCCAAAGTACCGAGATTCAAGCTGATTGGGAGCCAGACCCTTAGGCACTAGCTTTATTTATTTATTTATTTATTTATTTATTTATTTATTTATTTTAAGATTTATTCATTTTTCAGAGACAGAGAGAGACAGAGTATGAGTCAGGGAGGGGCAGAGAGAAGGGAAAACACACAATCCGAAGCAGGGTCCAGGTTCTGAGGTGTCAGCCCAGAGCCCAACATGGGGCTCGAACTCCTCAACTGTAAGACCATGACCTGAGCTGCAGTCGGACGCTTAACTAACTGAGCCACTCAGGCGCCCCTTAGGCAACAGCTTTTAAAGAATCCAAATATATAGGGTCCTGTGGGACCACAATTATAAGCTCTGCTGGCCATCAGAACTCTTAAAAGATCAGAACAATATTATCAACTTTTATGACTTAGGTGACCTTTGTATAACAGTATACTAAACATTTGCAGAATATATTTTCTTCTCAAGTACACATGGTACAGTCCCCAAGACTGGCCCCAAAAAGTCTCAATACATTTGAAAGGACCCACATCATCTAGAGTAAGTTCTCTGACTATAACTGAATTAAATTAGAAATAAAAGAACGAAATCTAAAAGCACACTCCTAAATAATCCATGGATCATAGAAAAAAAATCATACAGAAAGTTAGAAAATATTTTGAACGAAATGACAGTACAAATACAATACATCAAAATATGTAGGACACAGATAATGTAGCATTAAAAGAAAATATGTAATTATAATGCTTGTATCAGAAAATAATGGCCTCCATTCAATGACCTAACATTCCATCTTAAAAAGTTATAAAAAGAAGAGCGTTGTAAAGCCAAAGTGAAGAGATGGGACAGAATAATAGAGATAATACCAGTTATAAATGAAATTGAAAACAGATAACCAATAGAGAAAATTAACAAAGATGGCTAATGGCTATGGATTTCTTTCTGGAGGAAAGAACATGTTCTAAAATTAGATAGTGTTCATTATTGTATATTTCTGCAAGTACCCTAAAAACATTAATTGCACATTAAAAAAATTTTTTTAACATTTATTTTTGAGAGAGACAGAGTGTGAGCAGGGGAGGGGCAGAGAAAGAGAGAGACAGAATCTGAAGCAGGCTCCAGGCTCTGAGCTGTCAGCACAGAGCCCGATGTGAGGCTCAAACTCACCAACCTCAAGATCATGACCTGAGCTGAAGTCAGACCCTAACCGACTGAGCCACCCAGGCGCCCCTTAATTGCACATTTTAAATAGGTAAAAAGCATGGTATGTGACTTATATCTCAACTAAAGGTTTTTTAAATTGGTTATGGTTTAAACCATATGGTTTAAAATGGTTATGGTTACTAGAAAAGATCAAAAAGTAAGATAAATTCATAGATTTCTCAAAGGAGAGAAATTACTAACATCAGCGACAAAAGGGATTATAAACATAGATCCCACAGCCATAAAATAATGCTAATGGATTTGACAAATAGATGAAATAGACAAGTTCCTTACAAAATGATACTTAACAAAACTGACACTTTTTTAAAGTTTATTTTGAGAGAGAGAGAGAGAGAGCGAGCGAGCACAAGTGTGCATGTGCTAGCAAGTGGGAGAGGGGCAGAGAGAGTGGAAGAGAGAACCCCAAGTAAATGAATTCATTATTAGAAATTTTTCACAAAAAAATATGAGACCTATTTCAAAACCTCTCAAACATTTAAGGAAGAAACACAGCCAATCTTGCTGAAACTCCTAGAAATAAGGAGGAAACATTGCTTCTTGACATGTTTGTGTGTGTGTGTGTGTGTGTGTGTGTGTGTGTGTGTGTGTGTTTAATTTGAGAGAGAGAGAGAGAGAGCATGAATGAGGGAGAGGGGCAGAGGGAGGGAGGGAGGGAGGGAGAGAGAGAGAGAGAGAGAGAGAGAATCCCAAGCAGGCCCCACACTTAACAGAGTTCAAAGATCATGACCTGAGCCGAAATCAAGAGTTGGACACTCAACAGACTGAGGCGCCTGGGGGCCCCACATCTTGACATGTTATGAGACTAGGGTAAAACTAACACCAAAACAAGGCAAAGACATTACAACAAAAGAAGACTATCAAGTAATGTTCTTCATGAACATAACAGAAAGACTCTCAAAAACATTAGCGAAACAGGGGCACCTGGGTGGCTCAGTCGGTTAAGCATCTGACTTTGGCTTAGGTCGTGATCTCACAGTTCGTGAGTTCAAGCCCCACATCGGGCTCTATGATGACAGCTCCGAGCCTGGATCCTGCTTTGGATTCTGTGTCTCCCCCTCTCTCTGCCCTTCCCCGGCTCATGCTCTGTCTCTCAATAGTAAATAAACGTTAAAAAAAATATTAGCAAAACAAATCCAATAATATATAAAAAGTGTAATATGGAACGACCATGTAAGATTTAGCTCATAAAATCAAGGTATAAATACAACTTAAAAAAAATTTTTTTTAATGTTTATTTTTGAGAGAGAGAGAGAGACAGAGTGTGAGTCAGGGAAGGGCAGACAGAGGGAGACACAGAATCCAAAGCAGGCTCCAGGCTCTAAGCTGTTAGCACAGAGTCCAATGTGGGGCTCGAACCCACAAACCGTGAGATCGTGACCTGAGCCAAAGTTAGATGTTTAATGGACTGAGCCACCCAGGTACCCCTGGTAGGTATATATAACTTTTGAAAATCAATCTAAACCATTCACAGTTTAACAGTAATATTCTAGATCTTGACAGAACTTTGGGTTACACAAATGTTGTATTTGTCAAACACTTAACATGGCTGCATTTCCTTTCATGTAAGTTTTGCTTCACATTTTAAAAAATCCTATAAACAAATACTAAAGTCTAGTTAATGCTATGCATACTGAATTCTTTAGGGTAAAGTTTACTAACGTCCACAGCTTACTTTGAAATGCATTACAATTTTTTTAGATTACTAGAGAGATATATGAATGGATATTTTTACTTTGAAATGCATTAAAATTTTTTTTAGATTACTAGAGAGATATATGGATAGATATTTGATAGAGCAAATATAGTAAAATGTAAAGGGTAGAATGTATGACTTATCTACGGGAGTTTAGGTATGTTTGAAACTTATTATAACAATATGCTAGGAAAAAAGAATGACATAAATCTTTAAAAATACTATTGAGAGATATAGAATAATGCTTGCATGATTCATAAGGCATACCATGTTTTTGAGTAGGAAAACACACTGCATAAACACGTCGCTTTTCTCAAAGTAAGAGATAACTAGCAAAGTGGATTCTATAATCCATATTTTAAAAAGTGGGGCACCTGGTCATGATCTCACGGTTCATCGGTTCGAGCCCCGTAGTGGGCTCTCTCTGCTGTCAGCATAGATCCTCTGTCTCCTTCTCTCTCTGCCCTTCCCCCTTTCACTCTCTCTCGAAAAAAATAAATAAATAAACATTTTTTTTAAGTAAAAAAAAAAAGAAGGAGGAGGAAGAGGAGAACTAATCTTAACAAATATTCAAACACATTATAAGCTTTTTAATAATTTAAAGCGTATGATTCTGGCTCATGGGCAGCTCAATAGCATAGAATACACAATTGAGCTATATATGCAAATAGACACAGGAGATTTTTTTTTTTATGATACACTGCCATGTTTGTGGATAGAAATCAATTATTCAATATATGGTTTGGTGTCCCCTGGGTAAGTGTCTGGAAAAAAATTAGGTTAGATCTCTTCCTCACGCTTTATTATTATTTTTAATGTTATTTCCTTTGAGAGAGTATGTGCACATGTGGGGCAGGGGCAGAGAGAGAGAGAGAGAGAGAGAGAGAGAGAGAGAATCCCAAGCAGGCTCCGTGCCACCAGCACACAGCTGAACATGGGGCTCAATGTCAGAAACCGTGAGACCATGACCTGAGCCAAAATCCAGAGTTGGATGCTTAACAGACTGAGCCCCCCAGGTGCCCCTCTTCCTTACACTTTAAACCAAAATAAATTAATTCCACATGTAGCAAATATTTAAAAATAATGAAGTCATAAATATTCCAGAAGAAACTATGGAATGTTTTTCAGTAATTACAGGGTAGAGAAGGCTCGTAGTAGTAACACAAAACCTAGAGGTCACCAAAAAAAAGATCATTAAAATACTACATTAAAATAAAGTCCATGGTAAGGAACACAGTAAACAGAGTCAAAAGAAATAGAAAAATATTTAAAATTTTTTAAAAATATTTGTAACACATTATAAATGGCCATTTCACGTTATAAATGGCTTGCGTTCACACATAAAGAAAGCTTAAAAACTCAGGAGAAAATTAAGCAAAGGATTCTGATAGACAAGATAGAAACAGACTGAGTAAAGGAATGGAAATGAATGATTTTAAGGTGTCCTCAGAACTTGCTCTATGATCTCTTCCAGATTTACTGCTGATGCCCAATACCACTTGGATAGATATTTCCTAGCGTAGTTCTTTGCTTTGTGCTTCCACTTAAAATTGGGTCTAAATCCAAATGTTGGCCAATGCCTAGAACTGTGCTGTTCAACCGGGCAACCACTATCCCTATGTAACTATTTATATTTAACTTAATTACATTTAGAAGTTAGTTCTTCAGTCATACTAGCTCTGTTTCAATAGTCACATGTGGCTAGGGGCTTCTGTATTGGATAATGCAGATATAGAACATTTGATTATCACAGAGACTTCTACGGAGTTCTTTTTGTTGTTTTTGTTGTTTGTTTTTTTTTAATTTTAAAACACGGAAGCTTCACGAATTCGCGTGTCATCCTTGGCGGGGGCCTTGCTGACCTTCTCTGTATCATTCCAGTGTTAGTATATGTGCTGCCCAGGTGAGCACGGAGCACGAACAGTTCTGATGTAGAGCCCAAACTGCAGAATCTTGCTTACTACACCTGAATACGTGTCAGATTCCCTGGAGAAGTTTATTAAAAATATCAACTTCTATCTCACACGTAAACGGCACGCCACTGTTTAAAACCTGCCAATGGGGGCGCCTGGGTGGCGCAGTCGGTTAAGCGTCCGGATTCAGCCAGGTCACGATCCTGCGGTCCGGGAGTTCGAGCCCCGCGTCGGGCTCTGGGCTGATGGCTCAGAGCCTGGAGCCTGTTTCCGATTCTGTGTCTCCCTCTCTCTCTGCCCCTCCCCCGTTCATGCTCTGTCTCCCTCTGTCCCAAAAATAGATAGACATTGAAAAAAAAAAAATTAAAAAAAAAAAAAAGAACCATTGGCAGGTTTTAATTTTTTTTTTTTCAACGTCTATCTATTTTTGGGACAGAGGGAGACAGAGCAAGAACGGGGGAGGGGCAGAGAGAGAGGGAGACACAGAATCGGAAACAGGCTCCAGGCTCTGAGCCATCAGCCCAGAGCCCGACGCGGGGCTCGAACTCCCGGACCGCAGGATCGTGACCTGGCTGAATCCGGACGCTTAACCGACTGCGCCACCCAGGCGCCCCCTGCCAATGGTTCTTTATCACTTAGATCAAGGGTAGACAAATTATGACCCCTGGGTCAAATCTAGCCCATTGCCTTTTTTTTTTTTTTTTTTGCCAGTAAGATTCTACTGGAACGCAGCCATGACCATTCATTTACTTATTATTCGTTGCTGCTTTTGAACCCAAGGGTAGAATTGAGGCAGAAATGAGTAATTGCAAGACAGAAGGTAGGGTCAACAAAGCTCTATTTACTATCTGGCCCTTTGCAAAACAAAACAAAACAAGACAAAACAAAACACCAGCACAAAAAACGGTTGTTGACCCTTGACTTACAGGATAAAGTCTAAATGTTGGCCTGACCTACACAGGTAGTATCTAAGATCTTACAAAATTTAGCCACTGCCTCTCATTTCATGTCATGACCCAGCAATAACTAACCCATTTTGGTACCTGAACTAACCCACTTTGGTATCCTAGTACTTTCCTCTGTGCCCTATTTATACCATGTCTCTTATGTAGTGTCCAACATCCTGACTTTCCTTCTTTCCTACACCACAATGATTAGGGGGGAAAAAAGAGAAAAGGAGGGTGCCTTGGCTGGCTCAGTTGGTAGAGCATGTGCCTTGATCTCTGGGTTGTGAGTTCAAGCCCCATGTCGGGTGTAGAGATTACAAAATTAAATTTTAAAAAATTAAAAAAAAATTAAAGGAATTTTTTAAAGAATTAAAAAAATGTTTAAAGGAAAAAGAACAAAAGGAAAACCATACTCATTAATGTCTTTATTCTCTGACCACTAATTTTCGTGGCCCATGCCAATTGTTAGGGACAAAGAAAGTGGGTTCCTTACCAGGACAGATTCAGAATCTTAATTTTTTTTAGGCATCTCTGCTTTTCTACATATATGCTGAAATGTACTTTGTCTATCACTTCCATACATACTTTGGTCACATCTTTATCACAGTAATGCAATTGCCTGGTTACACGCCTACTTCCCTCAACAGACTTGGAGCTCCTAAAGGAAGGAAGCCTGACATTCGTCTCTGACTCCATAGCGAGTACAAGCCCAGCACTGAGTCAATGCTCAGAGAACACCCACCGAAATAAACCTCAGTCCCCAGGAAGCATTCATTTTCTGGAATGAGAAATTGGAGGGAAGAAGTGGAGGGGCTACCTGTTCATCCTTTTTCTCTTCTCCTGTGAAGCTAACATCTAATTTCTGGTGCCCTCAAGGCATAGCAAAAAGTCTTCTTAAATTAGCATATTATTGACTTCCTTTTATCATGTTTGCTTAATCTGGTTTAATAATATTTTAATTATTTGTTGGTGAGATTCACATCTTAAGGTAACTATTCTGTCAAGCACAAGTTTAAAAGTCTAATATACAGGAGAGACTGAGGCTGTTTGTATCTCTAATATGTTACTAATGGAATAAAAATAACTAATGTGATTCCAAATTACCTTTGGAGTTTGGATCAGACGTGGCTGGTAAATGAGGTTTTCGTATG
The DNA here is from genome assembly GCF_014898765.1 of Herpailurus yagouaroundi. Classification (NCBI taxonomy): domain Eukaryota; kingdom Metazoa; phylum Chordata; class Mammalia; order Carnivora; family Felidae; genus Herpailurus; species Herpailurus yagouaroundi. The sequence goes on from NW_024420501.1 coordinate 5,920,353, forward strand.
AGGTTCATTTATTAAGAATTTCCATGTAGTGTCTATCCCTGTGTTTTGATAGGACTGTGAGTCCTATACTTTTGTTCTAAGTATTCAGGACGCCAAAGCAGAATAAAACTGATTGCCATCTCTTGTGTGCGAGAAGCGGGAAGACTGTTTTGGGAAGATTTGTCCAGTTGGATTGACTGGCGACTGGTAGGGCAAGTTTTCAAGTTAGCAATCCTGGAATCCCTAAGACCTATAAAAATCCACATTGCTCTCAAACTTTTCCCAGAGGAGCCTTCAAGAGACACCTTTCACACACATTGCCGAACCGTGGATTGGGCTTAAGTCTACAACATGAACTCCATATTATTGAATTCAGCCATCCAGAATCAACTTCGGCTGGTCCGTGTTGTCATATCTGCATATGTAATCGGAAGCGCGTCTTCATCCAAAGAGAAACCATTTCCTCCCCCGAGGAATCGGAGCTAAGAAATTTCTTCCTTTCCTCAAGTCAATCAAGGCCGTTTTAGACACTTACCGCACATACAAACATGAACAAAATGAAGCGAAAAGAATAGCGACTCTCTGGCAACTTTGATCGATTCCCACGAGGGGAAGTCAATATGGAAAAAGTCAAACCACTTGGGCGGCCGTTTAACCACGTACCCTTCAGGGCTGAGCTCAGACTGTCCCATCGGTTTTGCTGTGAAGGCCTACTCAGTTTCGTTGCTCATGCTAGACCTGGTCACACATCATGTTGCGTTTTCCTCCATTTGTTGTTTAATTATATAATGGAGGAGAGAAAAAAGCATATTTTTAAAGTTGATCAGCTGGCCTCTTCTTAGGAGTATATTGCTTTCATCTGGGAAAATAACTTGATGGTTACCTAATGTGTGAAAAATCAAGTACTCTCCTGCAGCCCCCAGCCACCTTACACTTGGGAATGGGCTAGCGTGAGAGACATTTAAAAAGCCAGAACATACTATCTAATAAAACGGGAGGAGCTGTTGTTATCCTGGAAAAATCTGAACATGACAGAGTCAAAGTGTTGATAATGAAGAGGGGAAAGAGGGACAGAGAGGGTTTAGCAACAAGACAGGAAACCAGGGATCCTGAGGAGCAAAGTCATCAAGTGCAAAGTTTGTTATCATCGCGGCGCCCGGGTGGCTCAGTCGGTTTTAAGCTTCCAGCTTCGGCTCAGGTCATGATCTCAGGGTTTGTGAGTTCGAGCCCCACGCTGGGCTCTGCGTTGACAGTGCAAAGCTTGATTCAGATTCTGTCTCCCTCTTCCTCTCTGCCCCTCCCAGACATGCGTGCGTGCACGTGTGCTCGCTCGCTCTCTCCCTCTCTCTCTCTCTCTCAAAAATAAATCAGTATTTTTATAAAAAGTTTGTTATCATCAGAATGGCTATGGCACTTAAAGAACAGAAATGCATAATTTAGATCGCAAGTAAACTGCTTTGCTGTTCTGTAAGTTCCCCTCTGTTCCCGCGCATCTTCTATACCCTATGCACACCTGCCTCTGAGAGAGGTATTTTGGGTCGATCCAGAGAAAGATGTTACGTTTAGGGTTACTAGATAAAATACAGGAGGTCTGTACCTCGATGTCTTTTTTAAAAATTTTGCTGAATCTTGCAACTAGTTAGGTTACATGTCCAGATCCATAGATCCATATAGGGTGGAGAAAAAGGAACAGCCACAAGAAACAAGATACAGACATGCCAGAGAATTGAATGTAAGCAAGAAAACGTGGCAAGAGGTCACTAGGAGATCTGCAAGCCCTCTGAGGTACTGGCGGTAGGATGGAGTCTTTGTTTTCCTCTAGAAGTGAGTCTGTAGCATTTACATTTTTTAAAGTTTATTTATTTATTTTGAGAGAGAGAGAGAGAGAGAGAGCGAGCGAGCAAGCACAAGTGGGGGAGGAACAGAGAGAGACAGAAAGAGAGAGAGAGAATCCCAAGCAGGCTCTGCACTGGCAGCACAGAGCCCGATGCGGGCTCGAACCCATGAACCATGGGATCACGGCCCGAGCCAAAATCAAGAGTCAGACGCTCAACCGACGGAGCCACGCAGGTGCCTCGGTCTGTAGCATTCTTAAATTAAATAAGCAAGGGCTAGAGCACTTGAAGATAACTAGCCACAAGACCCCTAGGTTGTGGTTCATTCCACGTTATGTATATTATCACCTTACAAGCTTAACCTCTCTCACTAGAGGAAACTCCCAGAAGGCTGAGCTCCCCACAGCTGCTGCCAGGGGAACAGCGTGTGGCTGTGGTAGGAACAGCAGCTGGGACAATTCGGAGAACCACCCTTCCCCCGGCACTCTGAGCCCGTGGAAATGAGAGCGAGTCAGGACTGTTTCTGGGGACGACTCCGGTAGCAGACAGCCGAGGTGTGTCTGCAGGAGGGTACTGAGCAAAATGAGGTAGCACTCGTGGTGGAGCAGGAGCAGTTTTCTTCATTTCGTTTGCATAATCATTTGCAAATAGATGTGCAGCTGTGTTATTTGTTTCCGCATCTGGCTGTAAATTCATTCCCTCCCCCCTCCCCCCCACCCCAAGGTCACTTTCACTTATGTTCTCTCCCAATCTTTTGTTATTCTGTCGACTCCTTTCGCCCTCTTCCAAGCTGGGAGATTACTTCGATGATGTAGCTCAAATTAGGCAGTTTATCGCTCAAAAAGCTTTACGACTAGCCTTTCTTCTGTCATGTGTATAATTTTGCTGAGGCCAGGATTTGACTTAATGTGTTTGCGAGGCTTCACGGAAAGGAACGCATTGCTTAGCAAGTGAGTCTAGCCATCTGCCCAGTGTCCACTCTGTGATCCAGCTGTTGTCTTCTGGTATTTGTCCAGCTGTGGTATTTAAGAATTAGTGAAGGGGCGCCTGGGTGGCTCAGTCGGTTGAGCGTCCGACTTCAGCTCAGGTCATGATCTCATGACTTGTGAGTTCGAGCCCTGCTTTGGGCTCTGGGCTGACAGCTCGGAGCCTGGAGCCTGCTTCGGATTCTGTGTCTCCGTCTCTCTCTCTGCCCCTCTCCCACTCGCTCTGTGTCTCTCTCAAAATAAAAACATTAAAACCCCAAAAAAAGAATTAGTGAAATCCTTGGATGTCTCACTTGGGAATGAAAAGATTCAGTGTACCATATGATCATTGTTAATATAAACAGATGGTCTCATTGCTGTTTCTCGTTTCAAACTCAGGCTAGACAAGGTAGTGTGGAGAAATGTCCTGGGCGGGGGGATACTTTCAGGTAGAATGGAGAACATAAGCAAAGGAACAGACAGGGCAATGAGCGAACAGGAGTTATTTACAGAACTGCTAATTCGGTATGACAGGAGTAGAGGGTATGAAGGAGAACGTGGCTGACGTGTGGCAGATACGAATAATAACTGTACAGAAGTAGTATTGATTGAAGAAGTAAGGGCAAGAAAAGACCAGACAAGGTATGAAGTTCGTCTGCACCAAGAAATCAGAGCCCAACTTTCTTTTTGCTATATAAAGGCAGTTACTGGGTGCTATCCACAATAGCCAAAGTCTGGAAAGAGCCCAAATGTCCATCGATGGATGAATGGATAAAGAAGATGTGTATATACATACAATGGAGTATTACTCGGCAATCAACAAGAATGAAATCTTGCCATTTGCAACTACGTGGATGGAACTGGAAGGTATCGCGCTAAGCGAAATGAGTCAGAGAAAGACAAATATCATATGACTTCACTCATAGGAGGACTTTAAGAGACAAAACAGATGAACATAAGAGAAGGGAAGCAAAAATAATATAAAAACAGGGAGGGGGACAAAACAGAAGAGACTCATAAGTATGGAGAACAAACTGAGGGTTGCTGGAGGGGTTGTGGGGGGGGGAT
>NW_024420501.1:5924299-5954210 GCF_014898765.1 Herpailurus yagouaroundi
GGGGGGGGGATGGGCTAAATGGGTATAGAATGTACTAAGGAATCTACTCCTGAAATCATTGTTGCACTATATGCTAACTAACTTGGAGGTAAATGTAAAAAATACAGAAATTATAAAGGTAGCAATTTGGGTGCAGTGAAGGCAGAAACAATGAGGACGGTTCCTCTGGCCATTCCAGGCTAAAAATGGGGGGCAAAGTATTATCTGCCCTTTCCCTTTCAGGTGCAGGACCACTTTTGTCTTGAAAGATCTGGGCTTCTGTAATGGTTATTTCTGCATTCTATGATTTTGACCGGCCAAAGTTACATTTCATACATTCAGAATGAAAAGCAGCATCTGTCTGGAACCAACAATGAGAAGGACTCCTCCCCATTACAGGCCTGACGTGCGTCACCGGTGACGAGCAATGGGCGACATGTACTGGAGGTCACGGCACTTAAAAACATCAGCTAAAAGTCTCTTGTGTCTTACGTATTCCAAATACAAATAGTCCAACCTATGGCCTAGTGATCAGTACTTAAGAATTCACCAGTTAACCATACGAAGTGCAAATGTTTCTTTCAACCATTTCAACTCGTGTTAGCCTGAAAGCTCCTGATGTAGGATGTTGGTTAAGAGGGATATCAACTTTATAAGTCTGGCCACATACGAAGTCCTCCACTGCATGAAAATCTCTGAGCCACAACATATCAGAGACTAATTATGAAAATTGACTTTTCAATTTGCTTCTCACTGTAATTATCCAACTATCGTACATTATTTGCTTGGAGTAATTTCTTCTAGGCAAAATGGTCTTTTTCTTATCACCAGAAAGAGGCGGTGCAACAGACTCACGGAGTCAGGAAATTGTGAGCACTTGAAGGGTCTACGACTTTTTAATATTCACTTCAGTAGAGAGATTTCCTGGTGAGGAGAAGAGGGAGGGTGACAGAGATAATAGGCTCACAAAAGGTTTCTAAATAACTTATTTGTAGAAATTATTATATATAATGAGATATACCCCTCCAAGCCAATTCATTCAACGCAGACGATGGTAACAAAAAGCTCACAGTCAAAAAAATGTAGGGCTAAAAGGAGCTATTGCACCATCCACGAACAACAAATCCCTCTGATAGCCCTGCAAGGGAGATATGATTATCCCCATTTTACATGATAGAGGTGAATGTCAAAGAGTTTAAATAATTTATTCAAAATTCTACTAAGAAGTGGCAGATCCCAGCTTTCCAGACGCCCGTGTTCTTTCCATGACATCTGACTGCTGGCCAACTCTATACCCACTTCCTCGATGCACTGGTCCGGGCCTCAGGACGAAATGAAGCCTCTGGTCAAATGCCCTACTGAAATAGCATTTCCCTATTTTTAAAAATTCATGTTATCAAAAAGGAGGTATAGCTAGCTTGGATGCATCGTCCTTGGCTCTGACTGATTTTTAGTGATCACCACTTCTCCAAGTGCTTTCTGAATATAATAATAACATGTAATTATTATTATACAAAAGTATAGGGGTGCCTGGGTAGCTCAGTTGGTTAAGCATCTGACTTCGGCTCATGTCATGATCTTGTGGTTCACGAGTTTGAGCCTCGCGTCAGGCTCTGTGCTGACAGCTTAGAGCCTGGAGCCCGCTTCAGATTCTGTGTCTCCCTCTCTCTCTGCCCCTCCCCAGCTTGTGCACTCTCTCTTTCTCTCTCTCTCTCTCTCTCTCTCTCTCAAAAATAAACATTAAAAAAAGTATATAGCACTGTTTTGAGTATATTCTATTAATTCATTTAATCTTCTCAACAACCCTGAGATATGTATTATTAGTATCATTTTATTTTTTTTTAACACAATGTTTATTTATTTATGTTTGAGACAGAACAGAGAGAGCTCACGAGCTGGGGGAGAGGATAGGAGAGAGAGAGAATCCCCAGATGCGGGGCTTGAACCCATCAGTCATGAGATCACAACCTGAACCGAAACTAAGAGTCAGACACTTAAGTGACTGAGCCTCCCAGGGTGCCCCTATTGTTTCCCTTTTAGAGATGAGGAAACTGAGGCACTGAGAGGAGAAGCAACATGCTCAGGGTCGCACAGTGTATGGCAGAGCAGGGATGAGAACCCAGACAGTAGACAGAATCCATGCTCTTAACTGCTGTGTTAGATTGGTACGCTTTGACCGTATGCTGAATAATTCATTGTGAAATCTTGCCACAGATTGCTTTCACGCTTATTGATCTTTGTTTTTCCAGACTCCATCATTTTCCCCTTTTTAATAAAGGCAGCAGTGTTTATTCATCCCCAGTCTCCTAGCTAGTCTTTAATTTCTACAGCTTCTCAAGGGTAATATCGGTTATTTACTTCGACCTCTATAATCTGTCTGTATATAGAGCCTTTAACTCCTTTAGAGAGTCTAAATACTCACTCAGAAATTCCTTACCTGTACTTCCATCCCCACCTTTTCTCTAAACTTTTTTCAATTTCTATTTATGTTTTTTTTAGTAATCTCTGCACCCAACATGGGGCTCGAACTCACAACCCCAAGATCAACGGTCACATGCTCTTCTGACTGAGCCACCCAGGCACCCCTACTTCCATCCCCTTTTACCCATGTTGCTTCACTCTACCCAGTTTAAGATTATTCTCTTTAATGTGAAAGCAATTGAGGAGTTGGGGAGTTCTGCCCTTTTGTTCCCATCTCCAAATGCCTCTATCCCATGTAGGGAACCACTCCCCTGCTGGCTGGCTGTGTGTTGCAAAATTCGATCAGGATTTTGTACTTATGAGAAATAAAAGCATGGGTTTTTATGGGATTCATGTAGTATTGTGGTCAAGGATCCAGAAATGTCTGACTGTTACTGTGCCAGGTACATTGCTCCCTGTGGGGAAACAGGCACAGACACACACACACACACACACACACACGCACACCGGCTCATTATCAGCCTTGTAAGTACCCGACTCTCCCGTACAAGACACCTTAGCAGGTTTTTAAGAGAAATTTATAGTACACATATCCTAAGATCTAGTAATTTCTTTTTAAAAGGAATGTTTTGAGTACATCCGTCGCCACACAGTGAGCTTAGCAAGGTTCTACTGGCATAGACAGCCTTGCCAAGACATCCGGCTAGCACCCGTAAGGTCAAAATTCGAACCTGCGTTCTCGTCTCTTTCTGATTGCCACACAGAACAAGAGGCAGTGTGGCCCAGTCGATTCAGCGTCTGACATCAGCTCAGGCCAGGATCTCATGGTTCATGGGTTCGAGCCCTGCATCGGGTGCCGTGCTGACCACGAGGAGCCTGCCTGGGATTCTCTCACTCCCTCTCGAAATAAATAAATAAGCGAAAAAGAATGTTTCCTGCATTGTGACTGTACAGAAGGAAGGAAACAAGAATGCAGTCGTGGTGAATGGGAGAAAAAGTTTCTCCCTCATAGAGGGACGGTCTGCATGAGCTAGTTCAGCCATGTCCAAAGTGGTCTCGTGACTCTTAACTCCACCCGCCATGCAGATATCAGGAGCACGCCGCACTCTGTAATCCTCTTCGCCAGCAACTTCCAGGGCACTCTACCCAGTGCACAGTTCTGTGGATATGAGCGAGCGTAGCTGCGGCAGCGATGCTGACAGGAAGCAGTAACAACAGTTCCTTGACCTCTGGTTGCAGTTATGACGGTGTAACCTTGAAATCAATATCCCCGGGGCAGACCTGCAGCTTCTGTTTTTCAGGACCTAAATAGAATTCCGTAAGTTTGTACTTCCCTGGATGAAGTATATTCCTGCTTGAAATATACACAAGGGTTTCTGTTCTCCGTACACATGTACACACACATTAAAAGAAACAATAAACTAAGGGGGTGCCCGGGTGGCTCGGTCAGTTAAGCATCCGACTCTTGATCTCACAGGTCACAAACCCCCAGTTTGTGAGTTTAGGCCCACTGTCAGTGCAGAGCCTGCTTGGGATTCTCTCTCTCCCTCTCTCTCTGCCCCTCTTCTGCTCATACTCACTCTCTCTCTCTCTCTCAAAATAAATAAATAAACTTGGGGTACCCGGCTGGCTCAGTCAGCTAAGCATCTGACTCTCGGTTTTGGCTCAGGTTATGATCTCATGGTTCATGAGTTTGAGCCCCACTCGTGCTCTCTCTCTCAAAATAAACTTTTGTAAATAAAAACAAACTTAAAAAAAAAGAAATAATGAACTAAGATAAAAGAACTCATAGTGGAAATGAAAGTCTCCCACCCAAACCTCTCTGTTCTTAGCTCCACTCTAGAAGTAATCTGTTACACACATGTGTTTACTTCTCATGAAGTCTCCGTTGCACTAAATAATATCTCTATATCACTATTTCTTGATTTATCAACTTGAAAACATGAAGGCTATATTCACTTACACCACCTGGAATTTTTCATGCCGTCCTCCTCCCAAATGCAGGCAGCTTTATTGTACTGGTCACCTTTCTAACCTACGTCATCAGCACGAGCCTCTGTATTTTGTTCTGTCACATTCTTTTAAAATAAAGTGTACTTAATTTTTTTTAAAGTTTATTTATGTATTTTGAGAGGGAGAGAGAGAGAGAGGGAGCAGGGGAGGGGCACAGAGAGAGAGGGAGACAGAGGATCCCAAGCAGGCTCCACACTGTCAGCACAGAGCCCAACTTGGGGTTAGAACTCATGAACCATGAGATCATGACCTGAGCCGAAGTCAAGAGCCACACACTTAACCGACTGAGGCACCCAGACGCCTTGTCCTATCACCTTTAACCATAGCTCTTGATGCCCCATTATGTAAAAGTGTGATATTACTGTCGTCTACTCTTCCCTCCGCCATTCCTCCTCTTTCCTGTGGCCTCATTTCTGCCAGCTAGCATCCCCATGCTGTTGAATCAACATGCGATCTCTAGAGAGAAGAACATGCCTATCATTTGTTTAAAAATATACTCGGGGTTTCCTGTGTCACTCATCACTCTACATGGGTAGGGGAGTCAACACTAACAACAATACTAAGTTATTCTATCAACACTTTCAAATAATGCCCCTGTTTTCAGCACCACTAATAAACCCTGTTACCCACCAACTCCAAGTTCAGGCCTAGAACATCAGTTGGCCGTTAGTGCAGTCATCCCCTGGGCTGTTTCTTCTTTATATTCAACTTCATTTGTCACTAAGTTTCTATTTCCAATCTTCTAGAAATTTGTTGAAATGCCTTAATCACTAGAGGTCCCCTCCCCAACGCATTCTTGTGTCAGTTATCTATCCGCTCAGTGACATCGCATAATGACAAAACACAAAATCTCACCGGCATACAACTATACACACCTATTTTGCTGATTTTTCTCTGGTATTCAGCTGACGTGACCTGGACTTGGCCGATCTTACCTGATCTCTCTCATGCATGGGTAGTGAGCCCTAGGTGTTCTAGATGCTCATCTTGGCTAGGCTCCCTCAGATTCCTGGAGTAAACTGCTTGTCAGCTGGGGCAATTCTGCTCTGCTTTACGAATGTCTCCCATCTCTCCAGCAGCCCAGACACGTTCTCATGGCAAAGGCAGGGTAAGAGCAAGCAAACTCAAATTTGCAAGCACTTTTCAAGCCTCTGCTCGTGTCACATTTGCTAACATTGCCTTTGCAGAAAGAAATCAAACTCACTATTCCCAGAGTCTGAGCAAGAGGGCACTACAGAGTTGCACGGCAAGGAGTTGTAAAGGGGGGCGAAATTAAGGCCATTAATGAAATCTGTCACATTTTCTTTATCTCATATTAATAGTGTCTCTGGAGGGAAGGAAGGCGGATGTCAATGCTCGGTACACCAAATTGAACTGGTAGCCTTTGTGCTTTTTGGTTCACGTGCCATTACCCACGCTGTTTCCTGAATCCAGAATGACCTTTTCATTTCTCTCCATCTCCTAGCCATCTTTCAAAGCCCAGATCTAACCCCATCACTTTGTGGATGCCTTCTGTACATGACATCAATTGCTTTTGCCTATTTATCAGCCATTCCCCCATTGTTCTAATAAGAGAACTTCAGTGTCACTGTGGAGAACTGACATTTCACATCAGTTTTTAGGGTTTCCCATGAGACAGAACCCATTATTCAATTCAAGGGGTGGGTGTATGATCTGGCCCAATGGCAGACCCAATATCCTCGTGGTAGTGATGACTGCTTTGGATATAGACATGTGGTCAAACTGGTCCAGGTCAAAGAGGACACTGAGATTTAGGCTGAAATTACAGGAAAGAGGCTGATACATTTCATTGCTATTGCCAAGCAGTTAGGATACAACGCTAAAGCCTCTGGTGATCATGTTTCTCACTACATTGGTAGAGCCGACAGTGAGTAAAAGCAACACTAAGAAAAACAGAGTCAGGTGATAGAAACAGAGAGATCCCCGAAGACATGATCTGAACATCTAGCTCTAGACCTCGCTGATATTTTTTTTTTTTCATTTATTTTTAGCGCTTTTAAAAATTCCTGGACCTTTCAGTTACTTGAATCAATAAATTTCATTTTAGCTCAGACCCATTACTTGTAACCAGACAGATTCTAACATAATTCTCTGAAAACCTAAGCCCCTGTCTCGCTTTACTAGGACTATTAAGTGCATATTTCTTTCTTTTTAATTTATTTTTTAAGTTTATTTATTTATTTTCAGAGAGAGAGAGAGCGCACAAGTGGGGAAGGGAAAGAAAGAGAGAGGGAGAGAGAGAATCTCAAGCAGGCTCCACACTGTCAGTGTGGGGCCCAATGTGGGGTTCAAACTCACCAACCGTGAGATCACGACCCGAGCCGAAGTTGGGTGCTTAAGTGACTGAGGCACCCAGGAGCCTCTAAGTGCATACTTCTTGAGTTTTTTTTATCCCCTTCCTTCCATTCTCTACTTGGGAGCTTCTCGGTGGAGGCACACATTGAAATGGAGTAGCACAGGATCACCAGAGGAAAGAACTTTCTCTAGCTACTTCTTCCTGCTCTGAAGATTCCGGTCTGTCCTCTAGTTGCCAGTTAGAGGCAACTGACATGAGTTTGTTGGGTCCTTCAGGTGTTTTGGGATGGAGGCAGGTAGAAAGTTTAAAGGGCACTAACGATGATCTGTTTCACAGGCCATGTCATAATGTGCTCCCTGTAAGTTAATATTTATGTCTATGCTTGATAACTACCTGTCCTTTGTGCTAGGCTGTAAGTTTTAGGATGACAGTGCTTAGAAGAGTGCTTGTCCACTGATTTATCTTCAGGTCGAAAGACAGTGTCTGGTACATGTTAGGGACTCAGGAGATTGTTGTTAGGAATAAATGTTGAAAATAGATTTTGTGTTTTATTTATCTCTATACCACCACAACAATGAATTCAGTGTTTGCTAAAATAAAATGAAAATAAATACAATCGGCTCCAAGCCATGAGCTGACTGTTTCACACTCTACACCATCAACGTATCTCCTCTTCACCCTCATTTTCTACAAAGACCTTTCTGTTCATACTTAGCACTTCCATGGATTCAGAAATTCTTGAAGTTAGCCTTCCTGGAGATTTTCCACGTTTGTCCTTGGTTGTGTGCTTCTCCTTGTATTTTTCTAGTAAGTCGCTTTTAAGTTAGAGACCTTGCCGTGAAGCTTCATTTGTTTTGTTCAACGCCTTCTCTTCTGATTTTACAATGGTTATAATTTGGATAGCCCAAACTGCATTTTTCCAGCCTCCTTCCCTTATTATAGCTTTATATATTCCTTTTTAGAGTTTCAGGTCACTGAATTATAACACCTTTTTTTTTTAATAACCTTTATGATCTGCAAGTCAAGGGTAAACATGACCTCCACCCTGTCTGCACACCACCTGCACACATCTTTAGGAAACAAGAGAGAGGGAACCCCAAGCTACGAATGGCAGGATTAAACCATTTTGTTCTTGGCTTCCTCATATCGTTTATGTAAGAGGAAACCCTGAATTCCTATGTGCTCCAGAGAAGACTGCCTCTCCTCTAGCTTCCAAATTTCCATTGAAAGGACTTACATAAAAATGTAACTTCCTCCTGTATGCTCCTAGTAAGACACTCATCCCTCCCCTACTCTTCATCATTCTGCCTTTAGACAATTCAGGACTAATCTTATTATACTCTTCATTTATTTATGTCAGTTCTGGTAAGCAGCCAGATCTCTGAGGACATTCTCCATCCCCTGGATTCTAATCCTTATACTTCTCAGTAAATCCCCAATTCTGACCCCATTACTTCCCCCTTTGAACTCCTGAAGACATACTATTGTGCCTCCTGGATCTCACGGTATATCATCTGTGCCTCCTGGATCTCATGGTATATCATCAGCAAAAGTCCCCCATGTCTTTAACCTCTTCTGTGTAAGTTTCCTTAGGCTTCTTGTTCTACAGAAACACTGGCTGTCCCTCCTAATGACACCATGGCCCCTACAGCCTTCCTTCTGGTGACTGTATTCTCTCTCACACTTCTTATATTCTTAAGTCAGAAAGTGAGTTCTTCTTTGCCATTTTCACATCATTATTACTTCCACTCACTCCAAACCCCTGAACTTTTACCCCCAACTCATCAGACTATACCACGTCTGCCCTTCCTGTAACAGACACCTGCTATATTCGAGGTCACTTTCTTCTATTCTTAGAAGAGTTTTGCTCTTGGCTCTTGGATGTTTTCTCTAACACTACTTGTGTCACAATTTTTGGTGATTTCAATATCCACATAGATGATAATCCTAATAAACTGTATATGATTTCTTGACCTTCCCTCCTCATCTACTCAACTCTGTTTTAGCCATTTATCTCCACGGCTGCATTCTGGATACTGTCATTATCAATCAATAGGACTCCTCCGTAATCCCAGTTTCAAGCACGCTGCTTTTCCACCATGACCTTCCAACTGTCAAGACTACTCTCCCTATTTTAGCTCCCTGACTTCAATGATCCTTTGCCTCACCAGCATCTCCAACCCATTGATATTAACACCTTTTCACCACCTTCATCCCTTTGACGTCTTCACTTCCTTCCTTACCCACCTTTGAATCCCATGGCCCATCACTATGATCACTTTCTTACATGGTCACACAGCTTTTTTCAGCCTTCTCTTCCCTCATTTATTCTCATGGCAAATTCACAAGCCTGGTGAGCCAGATTACCACCTAAACATTTACAGCCCACTGTGGCTGTGAAAAAACAAAGAACCACGCTGATTTGGCTCACTTTAAATTTGTCACTACTCACCTCAAAGGAGTCCTTACCACTGACTTACAACCTTACCACATTTTCTACTCCACTCACTTCTCCATTCCCTTCAGTAATCCCTACATACGCTCTTGTCTCTCTTTTTAAAATCCTAATGTCGGGGCGCCTGGGTGGCGCAGTCGGTTAAGCGTCCGACTTCAGCCAGGTCACGATCTCGCGGTCCGTGAGTTCGAGCCCGGCGTCGGGCTCTGGGCTGATGGCTCAGAGCCTGGAGCCTGTTTCCGATTCTGTGTCTCCCTCTCTCTCTGCCCCTTCCCCGTTCATGCTCTGTCTCTCTCTGTCCCAAAAATAAATAAACGTTGAAAAAAAAAAATCCTAATGCCTACTCTTCTGACCTAATACTGAACTGATGACCTTGCTTACTTCTTTCCTGAGAAAATGTAGTCAGAAGAGGACTTCCACCATCCCGAATCACGTCTCTCTGTGAAGCATGTCTGAGCACATGATTTTGCTTTCCCTTTTATTAATACGGGTGAGACATTTGTGCTCATTTTTAAGCCAATCCCTCCATTTGTGCTCTAGATCTTATCATCTCATCTCTCACCTAAGTAAGGTGACTGTTCCAGTAAATCCCTCCCTTTTCCCTGCGTCATCAATTTTCCCTACTTATCAGACTTCCCCATCAGAACACAAACAAGCTGTTATTTTTCACATCTTAGAAAGATATTTTTTCTCCACTCTCCTCCCTCCAGATATCCCCACATTTTTCTAGCCCTGTCACTACCTGTAATTCCTCTTTCCTCATGCTCTTTTTGGACCCATTCCAGTCAGGTTTGCATTTTCACCCTTCACTGAAAAAGCGCTTCCCAAAATCATTAATGATGTTCGTGTTGCTAAACTCGGTGCGCAATTCTCCATTATCAACATACTAGACCCATCACCAGCATTTGTAAAAGTTGATAACTTTCCCCTCCTGAAAACTCTTTCCTACTGGGGTTTTTGGAGCCCATCCACTCTTGGTTTTCTTTCTACATCTCTAAGCATTCTACTTCTTCCTCCTCCTCCTCCTCCTTACTCCTTTTTAATATAATTTGTCAAGCTAGCTAACATACAGTGTATCCAGTGTGCTCTTGGCTTCAGGAGTAGATGCCCATGATTCATCACTTCCATACAACACCCAGTGCTCACCCCAACAGGTGCCCTCCTTAATGCCCATCACCCATTTTTCCCTCTCTCCCACCCGCGCCCCCCCGCCCCACTCAATAGTTTGTTCTAGGAATCCTTATGGTTTGCCTCCCTCTCTGTTTGAAACTATTTTTTCCCCTTCCCTTCCCCCATGGTTTTCTGTTAAATTTCTCAAATTCCACATATGAGTGAAAACACGATATCTGTCGTTCTCTGACTGACTTACTTCACTTAGCATAATCCCCTCCAGTTCCATCCACGTTGTTGCAAAAGGCCAGAGTTCATTCTTTCTCATTGCCAAGTGGTATTCCATTGTATATATGAACCACATCTCCTTTATCCACTCATCAGTTGATGGGCATTTGAACTCTTTCCATCATTTGGCTATTGTTGCTAGAACTGTTATAAACATTGGGGTATATGTACCCCTATGAATCAGCACTCCTGTAACCCTTTGGATAAATTCCTAGTAGTGCTATTGTCTAAGCACTCCACCTTAATCTCTACCTTCTTTCATCCTCATGTTCCTGTTCTCTTAATGTTGGAGCATCCCAAGGCTCAAGTCTTGAAATACTTTTAAGTACTTTAACTTCCTTGATGATTTCATAAAATTTCATGACCATAATTAAACTTTGTACACTGGAAAAATCCAAATGTATGTTGACAACCCAGCCTCCAGCCAGCAATCTACACTCTTATATTCAACTACATACTTGTCATCCATACTAACAGTCACTGTAAACTTCGCATTCCTAAAGAAAGTTCCTGGAATTCACTCCAAACCTACTCCTGCAATTCTCTCCATGTCAGTTGATGGCAATTTCACCTTTACATTGGAACAAGCCAAATCCTTGGAGTCATCTCTTTCCCTCACATTCTTTATTCAACCTGAGGCAAATCTGTTGGTTTTACTTTAAAAATATATTCAGTTATTTTCAAATGACATATTGGATACAGGGCTAGTATCCAAAATCTATAAAGAACTCACCAAACTCCACACCCAAAAAACAAATAATCCAGGGAAGAAATGGGCAGAAGATATGAATAGACACTTTTCTAAAGAAGACATCCGGATGGCCAACAGGCACATGAAAAGATGCTCAACATCACTCCTCATCAGGGAAATACAAATCAAAACCACACTGAGATACCACCTCACGCCAGTCAGAGTGGCTAAAATGAACACATCAGGAGACTCTAGATGTTGGCGAGGATGTGGAGAAACGGGAACCCTCTTGCACTGTTGGTGGGAATGCAAACTGGTGCAGCCGCTCTGGAAAACAGTGTGGAGGCTCCTCAAAAAATGAAAAATAGATATACCTTATGACCCAGCAATAGCACTGCTAGGAATTTACCCAAGGGATACAGGAGTGCTGATGCATACGGGCACTTGTACCCCAATGTTTATAGCAGCACTTTCAACAACAGCCAAATTATGGAAAGAGCCTAAATGTCCATCAACTGATGAATGGATAAAGAAGATGTGGTTTATATATACAATGGAATACTACTTGGAAATGAGAAAGAATGAAATCTGGCCATTTTCAGCAACGTGGATGGAACCAGAGAGTATTATGCTAAGTGAAATAATTCAGGCAGAGAAAGACAGATACCATATGTTTTCACTTATATGTGGATCCTGAGAAACTTAACAGAAGACCAGCAGAGAGGGGAAGGTGGGGGAGGAAGTTACAGAGAGGGAAGGAGGCAAACCATAAGAGACTCTTAAATACTGAGAACAAACTGAGGGTTGCTGGGGGGTCAGGGAGAGGGGAAAGAGGCTGATGGGCATTGAGGAGGGCACCTGTTGGGATGAGCACTGGATGTTGTATGGAAACCAATTTGACAATAATATATATATATATATTTTTTTTTTCATAATTGAACCAGTTTTCAATATTTTCACCACTACCATCCTGCTCCATACTGCTACAAACTCTTACTTTGATTTTTATGGTAGTTACCCAAATAGGGTTCAGCTCATCCTTGCCCCCATACAATATATTCTCAGCATATTGGCCATGGCTATCTTGTTATAAATATAAATCAGATCATGTCACCCCTCTGCTCTAACCCTTTGATGACCCCCCATCTCCTTTGGAATAAAAGCCAACTCTGTAAAATGGCCTCAAGACTCAACCTGATGACATCATCATCTACCAATTTTCTCCCTGTTCATCGCACTGCTTACTTGCTTACTATTTTTTTCTAAATGTGCATTTATTTTATTTTGGGAGAGAGCGAAGCGTGAGTGAGAGTGAGCATGTGCGAGTAAGGGAGAGGCAGAGAGAAAGGAAGAGAGAGAATCCCAAGCAGGTTCCGTGCTGCCAGTGCAGAACCCAGTGCAGAGCCCAATGCATGGCTCCATCTAACAAACCATGAGGTCATGACCTGAGCCAAAATCAAGAGTTAGACGCCTCACCAACTGAGCCACCCAGATGCCCCACTCATTGTTTCTCAAACATCCCAGGCATGCTTCCACCACAAGGCCTTTGAATATGTTCTTGCCTCTTCCTGGAGTGGTCCTCTCCCAGGTACTCCCATCATGTTCTCCTTTACGGGCTCTATTATGTCTTTGTTTAAATGTCACTTGTCTCTGAGGTCATTCTTTTTTTAAAAAAAAATTTTTTAATGTTTATTTATTTTTGAGAGAGAGAGAGAGACAAAGCATGAGCCGGGGAGGGACAGGGAGAGAGGGAGACACTGAATCCGAAGCAGGCTCCTGGGTCTGAGCTGTCAGCACAGAGCCTGACGCAGGGCTTGAACTCACGAACCGCGAGATCATGACCTGAGCCAAAGTCGGACACTTAACTGAGTCACCCACGTGCCCCTGAGGCCTTTCTTGATTACCATTTTAATAACTGCAGTCTCCAATTGGAATTGCTTATCCCTCTTTTACAATCCTGTTTTTCTTCAAGGCACTTATCGCCATTTTATACTAGCTAAATACTTTAATTACTGGTGCTATCTATTGTCTCCCAACTACAACGCAAATGCCAACAGGGTAGGGATTGTTTGTTTTATTCACTAATACAGTCCAGTATCTAGAACATTGCCTATCGTAGAGTAATTGCCCAATAAAAATTTCTCGAATGTACGAGTGCCTCCTGCTATAGGGGGTTGCCCTCCTTCCTTTAATGTCATAAAGTGTAGTAAAATTATGCTTTACTTTTGTTGTTATTTCCAAACATCTAAGCTGTACTTCTTTATACCACTAGTGAGACGAGTTGATCGTCTTTTCATCATTTGAAAAAAAAAAAGTAAAATAATGATTTCACATTTCCTACCACCACCACTACTCTCCTCTCCACAGTGAAACTTCTCAAAGGATTTCTCCAGAAACATTTCCAATTCCTCACGTCTTACTCACTCCTCTAGTCACTTCATGTGGACTCTGTCACAAATAACCCACCAAAAATGCTCTCCCTCAGGTCACCAATGGCATTTCTGCCATTAAATCCAATGAACACTTTTCAGTTATCCCTTTTGTCGATATTTCAGTGCCATCTAATACACAGTTTTAAAACCATTCATTTTGGGGGCACGTGGGTGGCTCAGTCAGTCAAGTGTCCGACTCTTGGTTTTGGCTCAGGTCATAATCTTGCGGTTTGTGGGTTTAAGCCCTGAGTCGGGCTCTGCGCTGACAGTGCAGAGCCTGCTTGGGATTCTCTCTTTCCCTCTCTCTCTAACCCTCCAACCTCCCCTCCTCACGCATGCTCTCTGTCTCTCTCTCAAAATAAATAAACATTAAAAAAAAAACTATTCATTTTTTTCTTGACTTTCACAGTGCTAAGATTCTTAATTTTATTCCTCCTCCTTTAGACACTCCTGTGCTTCATTTGAAGGTTCATCCTTCTCCATCTGATCACTAACTGTTGAAGATTTCAAGTCTGAGGCTAAGGCCCTTTCTCTTTATTTATCTAATTACTCTTCCTGGGAATTTCATACATAGGCATGGTCTCACTTACTACCTGTTTGTAGGCTACTTAAAAATTTATATATCCATCTAGCTTCTTCTCTGAACTCCAAACTTGAACATTCAAATAAAGTTTACTTTTATTTATTTATTTTGAGAGAGAGAGAGAGAAAGAGAGAGAGAGAGAGAGAGCACGCATGTGAGCAAGGGAGGGGCAGACAGAGAGGGGAGAGATCCTAAGCAGACTGTGCAGTCAGTGAATATCATACCTACACTACTAAGAAAGGAGAAAAGTTGCATATTTACCTCATACCATTCACATAAAAGATTCCAGATAGATTAAAATAAAGTATCTAAAAAATATAAATAGAAGAATATATAGGTTTATTTTGATTATGCTGTAGGAAGGGATTTCCCAAGCAAGACATGATAACCTCAAACATAATAAAGATACTGATAGATTTGATAAGGTAGGCTATAAATCTTGGTTTGAAAAAAATTTGTAAGCTATGATGAGGGAACAATAAATGAAAAAATCTATTTGAAACATATATAAAAATAGATTGAAAACCACAGTATATAAGGATCATCTATAAAATAATAAAGAAACAAGTCCCACAGTATGAACAAAAATTGACAGAATATATAAAAACGCCTAGCAACCATTGGGAGGGTGGCTGAATACTGTTAATACTAAAATAGCTATAGATGTAATTTCTTAACGTTCAGATTTGCCACAAAAATATAGATTTCTACTATACATTGGGTGGTAAGAGTGTAGGAAAAATGAACCCACATATACTTTTGATACTAATATAAATTTGCACAGACTTTAGAGGATATTTTGGGAGTATTCATAAATATTTTCACTGTACATGGCAATTTTACTCTTAAATAGCTATACTTTAAAAATAATCACAAATTTGGGGTGCCAGGGCGGCTCGGTTGGTTGAGCAACCAATTCTTGATATTGGCTCAGGTCATGATCTCACGGTTCATGAGATGGAGTCCCCCCGTGGGTCTTTGCCGCTGAGAGTGCAGAGCCTGCTTGGGATTCTCTCTCTCTCTCTCTCTCTGCCTCTAATCCCACTCACACATGCGTGTGTATGTGTCTGCCTGCACACTCTCTCTCTCACAAAATATATAAACATTCAAAATACTCACAAAATTATGCAAGATTATCTTGACAAGGATCATTGATTCTGACCATAAAAATTAAAAACAGTCCAACTTCCAACCAAAAGGAAAATAATTAAGTAAAATATTAATCTACATGATAAGGACTATGAGTAAGGATTTGGTAATTCTACCTAGAAAGGTGTCCATAATGTTATTAAGATTTAAAAAAAAAAGAAAAGAGAAGAAAGGAAAAGAAAAAAATAGAAAAAAGAATGCATAGAAAGCTTTGCAGGAGTAGAGCTTGCCATTAACCACAGTAACTTCCAATTACGAATTTTCAGTAGAACGAGATGAGATGGAAGGGAGGTGGGGGTTCTCGTTTAACATCATACCCTTTTGGATTTTCTCACAATGATATGTATCACTTTGGTAATTTGTAAAAACAATAAATGTGAATGAGTAGAAGGGCAAGTGGTAAAATTATAAATTTGTTGCATGCTTTTACATGCTGTCTAAAGCCATACATCTTCTAGCAAGTTTCCCAAATCATTTGACTTCGTAAACTGAGAATAACATCTCAGCATAAAAATATCGAACCTAAAAGTTTTGAGCACAGATATAAAAATCTGGGCCCTTCATTCAGTAATGCCTCTGTCCAACATTCTTCACAACTTTGCTGGTTTACGTGCATATTGCCTAGACCGTGAGTTGGTGACTTCAAGGTATAATGGTTAAGGAGCAAAGTCAAGTAGTAGGTTAATGTGGTAAATTCAATCATGTCAGTTCACAGGTTGGGAGATGGGAATGGAACTCCTCAAAATCCTCATATAGTCCCCCAAATACTCAGAGTAATTTGTATTAAGTCAAGGTGTTTTTCTTTAGCTTGCTGGATACTTCTTACACTGATGACTTCACTCAAAGAATCTATTACACACCGTTATCATCAACTGGCCTCTTAATATTTCTTTGGTGTGGAAGAAATTACATAATTTAATAGACTAGACTTTTAACAGCTGAAAACATCCTAAATACAAATACTCCACCTCTTCTGAATTTTCAAGGTTTTAAATTTTAACCTACTACAGTAGTAGCCAACCACTGATCTTAGCATAGAGTCAATTAAAATACCTTCTTATCCTGTAAAATGTAGAGATTTGGGGGGATTTTTTGCAGTTTGCTATAATTCTGCCGTATTTGCTCAGAAACCAAATGCAAGTCAACATTAACTAGAATGTTATATTTAGAGTTCCTAAACATAAATTACAACTTCAATTTGATTAAAACAGGAGTGCATGAAGTATTAAAATCTTCTCCCCATGGCATCTAGTGCCAATTTCTTTCTGTCCATAAAAATCACCTGATTTATTGTGGCCTATATGAAATATTTAGTTTTCCTTATTTATCCTCTGTTGTGTCTTCTGGGTGACACCTGAAGAGTAGAAAGGGGGCAGGGATGCAGACCTCTTGCTATGCTCTAAAGGTAGCTATTGGGTGAAGGGTGAAGGTCCAGCACTATGCATGCTGGGATGACAATTTCTTCTTGGACTCTTCCTCTGCAGGTGGTAGGCGAAAAGCACGTTAATGTTCTCAAACAGGTCCTGTTGACTGACACTAAGGTCCATTAGAGACATATCCTCAAAGGTGTATAAAAGGCAATGTACTCAGTGTTGGGCTACCTAAAAGACTTGAATTCTGGGCATCTGCCCTTACAATGGGCATGGAAGGAACAATGGTGATGTCTTAGAATTTTCCTAGCCTGTAGAGAGGAGAAAGTCCAGATCTGAGGTCGTTAGGCTGAGTTTGGTTTAAAGACACATTATAAAAAACAAACAGGGGTGCCTGGGTGGCGCAGTCGGTTAAGCGTCCGACTTCCGCCAGGTCACGATCTCGCGGTCCGTGAGTTCGAGCCCCGCGTCAGGCTCTGGGTTGATGGCTCGGAGCCTGGAGCCTGTTTCCGATTCTGTGTCTCCCTCTCTCTCTGCCCCTCCCCCGTTCATGCTCTGTCTCTCTCTGTCCCAAAAATAAATAAACGTTGAAAAAAAAAATTAAAAATAAATAAACAAATAAATAAAAAACAAACAAACACACATCATTATAGCTTTTCAGTAACTGGCGTCAGTAGTAGTGGATGATTACATATCATATCAGTGGAGGTACCCCATTTCCTTTATGGGAGAACCATAACATTTCATACAGGTTAATGGATTTTTAGCAAGATAGGATCAGAGTAATACTGTTGGTTGTTAGTAATTACCCCAATCTTATCTCTCATTCTTCTCCTACAAATACCTTAGGTTCAAACCAATCTGGCTTTGTCCTGAATATGCCCTTAATAAGTCCTAAAATCACATCTTTGCTCATGATAAATCTCCCTAGAACCCACAACCACCCTCTATCCCCATCTATGCTGTTCAATAATATAGTCTTTCTTCAGATCTTCTGTCAAATTATTCCAACTGTCGTTTATATTTAAGTTCTTGTTTTTAAATAGTTACTTGGTGCCTTCCTATGTGATAAAGATCCTCTTTCCTTTTTGTGCCCATATGAATCATGACTTTCTTCATATAACACACCCTAATTTAACAATAACTACTCAAGGGCAGGGACAAACTCTTATTGCTCTAACTAGTCAGAATCTAAGGCAGGGTTTGGCACTAGACTATCTGTTCAATGAATATTTATTGATAGAATGGCATAAAAGGATGACTATGAAAATCATACAGGTATTTTCATTGAGAAGATATATTCACCCTGTACTTCCCGATTCTTAAAAGATGCTTTGTGAGGCTTCTAAAACAATGCATAACAGTGTATTTATATTATCTCCTATTTGTAACAGACTGATGAGGGAAAAAGAAGAAATCTGGGGGAAAAAAAAGTAAAATGGCAATGAAACTAGGAAGTAGCTACTCCCTCAAACATAAAATATGAAGGCTATCTTCCAAATCAAATGGAATTAGAAAGACTTCCAGTTTCCGGTTCCACATATAAGAAGCCTAGAAGTCATCACTCTGTCCTAACAACAAGTGAAAAGCTGAATGGACTGAAAAATCAATAGCTCTTCTAAGATCCAGAAGAGGAGAGAAGAGGACACAGGGCAAACACTGCTCCTGAGACTGGAGAGCCAGACAGGTGAAAACAGGGAGTCTTGGCTTAGCAGAACATAGAAACACAAGCAGAAACCTTCCTAGTGAACAAGTACCTGGGCAAAACAACCTGAACTGTAACTGACAAATTATTGGAGGCTCAGTATGGAAACTCTGATAGGTATAGACTTGAGGGGGATCCATTCATAAGGGGATCACCACAATTTTGTGGGATTTACCTCCAGGGACTTGACCAGCTTCCCGCAGTAAATATAAGGGGACTAATTATCGCAACCAGCTTCCCACAGTAAATGTAAGGGGAATAATTATCTCCTGCCTCCAGCAGGGACAGGGGAAAGGAACCATTTTGAAAAATACTTTTCAAAGTCAGCCCTTGGGGGGAACTACTAAACGAGAGTGTAACCTGCTGGGGTATTATCAGCAGGTATTATCCTAACCTAGCTGTGGGAAGGGAAGTATCCAACTCAAGCCTACTCTATCCACCCTCTAGCATCTTAGGAGGGAGAAAAAAAAAAAACAACCCTAAGAAACAGATGAGAAGTTCACAGTCCAGAGGCAAATACCCAATATGCAGGAGAGTAGAAGAAAGTAAATTTAGTAAAATGCACAAATCTCGGAGCGCCTGGGTGGCTCAGTTGGTTGAGCATCCGACTTCGGCTCAGGTCATGATCTCATGGTTCGTGAGTTCAATTCAAGTGCCGCATTGGGTTCGGTGCTGATAAGTCAGGGCCTGGAGCCTGTTTCAGATTCTGTGTCTCCCTCGCTCTCTGCCCCTCCCCGACTCGCGCTCTGTCTCTCTGCCTGTCAAAAATAAAGAAACGTAACAAAAAAAAATTCAAAAATGAGTAAACATTACAAAATAAAAAATAGATACTGCCTTTTTGAAGGGCAGTGAGGAAATATCCACGAACACAGAAAATGTTCATACTCTTTAACCAAGCTATTCCAATTTTAGCAAACCTTGGATCTCTCAAATGCAAAAGTATGTTAAATGCTAAATTGTTTGTAATAGAAAAAATGAGAAAGGCTAAATGTTTACCAGTAGGTCAGTGTTTAAAGAAGCATAATGCATCTATACCATGGAGTATTCTGCATGTGCTGAAAAAGACTGAGCTAGATCTATGTGTATGAAAATAAGAAGATCTTCAAAATGAATTATAAAGATAATAAAGTACATTGTAGAAACTGTGTATGCTGTGATCACATTTAAGTTTTTTTGAACATACAAAAAAGTGTGTGTGTGTGTGTGTGTGTATACACATGTATATGTAAGAATATATTAACAGGGGACTTCAACGTTTTGCTCCATATTCTTTTATTTCCGCTCTTTAAAAACTACCTCTTATTAACTTGTCACTAGTATTTTTTTTAATATGAATTCCAAAAAGGAACAGAAGTCAGATACAGACTCAGATTCGCTGAATGTGAGTCTCTAGGGTTAGAGACTGAGCATGTGTATTTTATAAAGCTCAAGAGGGGCTTCCGATGCAAAAGTGAGGCTGCGGAAAATCGTCTGGCGGGACTTCAAAGACATTCAAGATGGAATTACCATATGACCCAGCAATTCTACCTCCAGGAACATACCCCAAAGAATTGAAGGCAGGAACTCAAACAGATATATGTATACCCATGTTCCTAACAGCCTTATACACAATAGCCAAAAGGTAGAAGAAACTCAAGTGTCCATAGATGCAGGAATGAATAAACAAGATATGGTGTGTAGATACACTGAAATACTATTCAGCCTTAAACAGAATGCAATTCTGACATCTGCTACAGTGTAGATGAAAGTCGAAGACATTACACTACCGGAAATAAGCCAGGCACAGAAGGATAAGTAACGCATGCTTCCACTTGGAGGAAGCACCTGGAGTAGTCAAATTTAGAGGCAGAAAGTCGAATGGTAGTTGTCAGAGGCCAGGGAGGGGGAGAAATGGGAAGACATCGTTTAATAGGTACAACGTTTCAGTCTGGGAAGATGAAGTTCTGAAGATGCGTGGGGGTAATGGTTGTGTGGGAGTGAGTGTGCTTAACGCTACTAAACTGTACGCCCAGAACTGTTAAAATGGTGATTTTGATTTTTTACCCCAATAAAGATATGTTACTTACTTATTTTTAATGTTTATTTCTTTTGAGAAAGAGAGTGCGCACACGTGCGCGTCCGCGCGCACAAACTGGGGGAGGGGCAGGGAGCCAGGATGCAGAGAGGTGAGAGACAATCCCAAGCAACCTGCACTAATAGCGCGGAGTGTGATGTGGGGCTCGATCCCTCGACTGTGCGATCATGACCTGAGCAGAAATCCAGAGCTGGATGCTCGACTGACCGAGCCACACAGACACCTCTCAATAAAAAATATTTTAAATGGAATTAGACCAACTCAAAGAAGAAAACAAGGATGAATAAATATGATTACAATCTCTAGCTGGATAGGCAATTCTCTGAAAACGAGATAGCTTCTTGAAACTTCTAATCAACAATCCATCATTTAGAATTATGAGGCCCAGAGATACAGTGAGACCCTCCCCCTAAATGGAGAATCTTTAGTGAGTCTCCTTTTTAAATCACACAGTGGAGGGAGAGATAAAGTGAAATGAGAAACTGTACTGTAATTCTTACTTTATTTTTTGGCATCCTGTTCTCAAATCTGTAGAAAAGTCCTGGAGATAATACAGGGTGGAGGACATAGCAGAAGGTGAAATCAGATTTGTAACTGTTGACCAAGGTTAACTGAGCAGAAAAAAATGAACAGCAACTCTCCAGACAAAAAACAATGAGATACAGGGACAGCCACAATGACAATCACCCAGCTTGATTTGCTTATTTCAAAGAAACAAATAACAAACAAACAAACAAACAAACAAGAGAGATATGTCCCTGGAGAGGAGAAACATTTATAGACAAGGTTGTCTGAGAACACATGACCAAATTAAAGATACCTGCTACCCCAAGTCACTTTCCTTAGTTCTCCCCACAGGGTTGAAGCAGCTAGAAGCTCAAGTAGAACTGACATCAATATAACAGGAATAACAGACAGTAAGGATCACTGCACCTATGAATAGATGCCTCCTCCAAAAGGAACAAATCCTGATCAAAGACGACAAAGAATACACAAAAGGGGCCCCCAGGTGGCTCAGTCGGCTGAGGGTCCGACCTCGGCTCAGGTCATGATCTTGCGTTTTGGTTCGTGAGTTCAAGCCCCACATCAGGCTCTCTGCTGTCAGCGCGGAGCCTGCTTTGGATGCTCTGTCCCCCTCTCTTTGCCCCTCCCCGGCCCACGCGCGCACAGGCGTGTGTGCACTCTGTCTGTCTTTCTCAAAAATAAACATTAAAAACATTTTTTTAATCTATTTAAAAAAATTAAAAATCTTAAAAAAATAGAATAAACGACAGAGGGAAAAATACTCCCCTCTTAAGAAAAATGACTCCACAAACCACTTGAACTGTTGTACATATCTTGCCTTTTCTTAACTGCAAACTCCTAAAGAAATCGTCTAGATTCACTCTCACCAAACTCTCTGCTCCTATTCTCTCTTGAACCTGAACCAGTCAGGCTTGCCCCTACCATGCCTCAGAAACGACACTTACCAAGGTCAGCAAGGAAGTTTATGTTGCTAAATATAGTGATCATTTCTCATATTATTTGATCTATCAGAAACATTTGACGCAGTTGACTACCTCTCCCTCATTGAAATTCATTTTTCACTTGGCTTGCAGCACACTCTATTTACCTGGCTGCAACTTTGCAGTCTAGCTGCTCTTTCCTCATTTCCTGGACTTCTAAAGGTTGCAGTACCCCAGGCCTTGATCTTGTTACCTATCCTCTTTTATATTTACACTCGCTACTTTGGCGATTGCATCCTTAAGATGATCTGTACACTGATGACTCACAAATGCTTATCTCGAGTCCACCCTCTCTTTGGAAGTTTAGCTTCCTAAGTCACATTTTTTAAACTTCATTTGTTTTGAGAGACAGACAGATAGACAGACACACTGCGAGCAGGGTAGTGGCAGAGAGAGAGGGAGAGAGAAGATCCCAAGCAGGCTCCGCACTGTCGGCGCAGAGCCCGATATGAAACTTGAACTCACCAACGATGAGGTCACGACCTGAGCCGAGATCAAGAGTCAGATGCTTAACCCGCTGAGCCAGGCGCTCCTATCACGTTTTCTACTACACATTTTCATTCACATGATTGACAGAAATACTAAACCAAACCGGTCCCAAACCGAGCTAGCAAACTTTTATTTTAAATCTGCGTCTCAGATTGATGACATCTCCATCTCAGTTGATGACAACTCCTTTCAGTTACCCAGACCAAATATCGGGCATCCTTCCTTGAGTCCTCTCTTTTTCATTCTACAGATCATCTATAAATCCTGTTGGCTATGCTTTCAAAATATATCCAGATATGGACCACTTCTCACCGTCGCTACCACAACCACCCTGGCCTCTGCCGTCACGTTCTCTTACTTGGATTACTGCAGGAGACTCATTTCTACTCATCGTGCCTTTACCTTGGCCTCCCATCAGTCCGTTTTCCACACAGCAGCCAGAATGGTCCTACTAAACATAAGTTAGATTGTGTCCCTTCTATCATAACATTAATCCAAATCACCAATCTTTTAATCTTCCCCTTTGTACTCCAAAAGTTTTTACGATGATCTACACACCCACATAACCTGCTCCCTCCCTTGCTTTCTGACACCTCTCACTGCTCCCACACACACACTCCACTCCTTAGAGCAAGCTTTGTTTTCCAAACACACCAAGGAAACTACCACCTAGAACCCTGCCGCCGGCTCTACCCTCTGCCTAAGACTGTTTTGCCCCATTAGCAGTGTTCCATATTCCCTCACATTCGCCATGTCCTTATGTCAATATCAACACTTCGCGGGGCGCCTGGGTGGTTCAGTTAGTGAGGAATTGGACTTCAGCTCGTGTCATGATCTCACAGTTTATGAATTCAAGCCCCGCAGTCGGGCTCTGGGCTGACAGTTCAGAGCCTGGAGCCTGCTTTGGATTCTGTATCTTCCTCTCTCTCTGCCCCTCCCCTTCTCACTGTCTCTCTCTCTCTCTCTCTCAAAAATGAACATTTAAAAAATTTAAAATACATATCAACACTTCAGTGACACATTCTCTTTTTTTTTTAATTTTTTTTTACATTTATTTATCTATTTTTGAGCGACACAGAGAGAGCACAAGTGGGGTAGGGGGAGAGAGAGAGAGGGAGACACAGAATCCGAAGCAGGCTCCAGGCTCTGAGCTGTCAGCACAGAGCCCGACGCGGGGCTCGAACTCACAAACTGTGAGATCATGACCTGAGCCACCAAAGTCGGAAGCTTAACCGACGGGGCCACCCAGGTGACCCACAGTGACACATTATCTTAACCACTAATCTAAAACTACAACTGTTGCCCACAATATTTTATATTTCACTCTGCTTGCTCTATTTTTATATCTCACATTTTACATACTATGTGTTTTACTTATGTATCCTATTTATTGTCTGACTCTTCCCATTGGCATAGAAGCTGTTGATTTACTCCTATGGCAATACCCTAACATCTAAGATAGTACCTGGTACATCGTAAGTTCTCAACAAATATTCGTTAAGTAAGGAATTGACTATGCAAGGAAATAGAAGAACATTTAAAAATGTTGATACTTTTCATTAAAGAAAAAAGTTCTGAAAAGTGAGCTAAAAGAACTGGAGAGACACATCTAAAGAATAGTGAAATTGTAACAGGAATAAAAAAAAAACCCAGAAACTACAAGGGGTAGAAAAGACATTAGAAAAGCTATTGAGGCCAGGTTTGAGAAATTATTGCACAAACACAAAAACATGCACAAACACACACAGAATAAAGTGATAAGTGAGAAGAGAGTATGTGATAGATACAGGTGACAAAGAAAAGTCAGCATTCAGGGAATTGGTGTTCCTTGAGAGATTGAAGAGAACAGAGGGATCAAAAGACACCATTCAAAGTTCTAATACTAGAGGAATCTCTTGAAATAAAAGAAGACATAAACCTGAATGCCAAAGTGACACACAGTGTTGTGGGGAAAATATATGAAATAATCAATCCCACAACATATCCTGGGGAAGTCACTAAATGCTAATTATAGAGAACCCCACAGGTATCTAGGCAGAAAAGAAAGCAAATCACTTACATACGGGGGGAAAATAAGTCTAGTATTAGAGGTTTTCACAGGAACGTTTAATAAAAGAAGCCAATGGGGCAAAGTATACAAAATTCCTTGGAAAGAAAAGCACAACTCTATGAGTTTATAATTTGAAAATTCTCAACGTAAAAAAAGTGCTTGAAAGATACTCTCAAATGGAAATGAAATTCAAAGATTAGTACCTTGAACAAATCAAGCCAATTAAAACATTAACAACAATAAAGAGATCACTAAAAAAAGTATAGACATGAAAGGATAATGAGGGATAAATAATAATGGAAAATATACTACCAAAACATAATGCAATGACAAGTGCTAAAAATATCAGTAATTTAAAAAATAATGTTAAAATAGCAAAAACTAGAATACTAGTGGAGGAAGAGGAGAGGTGGAAATGTACCAACTATTTTTTAACTTTTATAGATGAGTCGGTTGGCTGTATAAAGCTCAATAAATACAAGAATAAGCATATTAGTAAAAGTTAAAAAGTAAATACTATGATAAATAAAATTAGCTAAACATGAATTATCTAAAGTACACAAAAGAATAAAATAATCAAATATCACACAGCCAAAACAAGTATTAAAAGCAAAATACAAGTGTGAGGAGGGAAGATGGCAGATGGTAGGAGGACCTTAGGCTTGTCGCATCCTATGAACTCAGCTAGATAACTATCAAATTATTCTAAGCACCCCAGAAATTGACCTGAAGACTGACAGAACAAACTCCACAACCAAAGGGAGAGAAGAGACCACATGGAAGAAGGTAGGAAGTACGGAGATGTGGTTTAGGGGAGAAATGGATCCTGTGGAGGGGAAGGAACCATGGTTGCAGACAAGGGAGAAAGAAAGAGAGAGAGAGAGAGAGAGAGAGAGAGAGAGAGAGAGAGGAGCACACAGGGGAATGCACAAAAGATTGTTTTCCCCAAGTCATTGGCTTGGAAAACAAGAGAGGCTGAATTTTGTGAGTTCTTGCAACTAGCAGAGATTAAATCCTGGGATAGAATCTGGAGAACACTGCACTGCTCTTGGAGAAAAGACAGGCAAACAACAATGGGGGTGGGGATGGGGTGGGAGGGTAGAGCAGATGACATGGACACCGCTATCTGAACAATGCCTGGGGCACACAGAGGGGGAGATTATTTGCTCTTTTTGGAGCACTTCCCTGACTGAAACCTCTCTAGGAACAAAGGAACTGGCTGGAGCAGTGTCCCTCCACCCCTCAGCATAAACACACAGGTTCCTGCAGGAAGCAGCATAGGGCCAACAACGGCTGCCTAACTTGCTTACACCAAGCACCACCCTCCTGCACTCTGGCAGAACCGCCCTTCTCAGTCAATCTTGCCTCAATTCTAGCAAGGCAGGGCCCTTTCCCAGAAGAGGAGGACAAATCCCTTTCCATACCACATCTCTCAACCAAAGAGATCTGCAGGGCCTCAGTTCTGGTGGAGGTGGTGTCAGGTCTCATTTCACAAGCAGACCAGAGCATACCTAGCTAAAGCTCACCACATTCAGGCCAGGGACCAAGCACTGCCCACAGCATGACTGGCCTAAAGGATAGAGCAGTCAAAACACAACACCAGAGTGCACACAGCACATATTGAAGACACTCTCTGAAGGGCCAGGCCTTGGACATTATATGACCTCTTTTTCATAAGGCATTAACTTTCAGGAGCAGGAGACATAACTGGCTTTTCTAATACAGAGAAGAATGCAGAGAGACTCAGACAAAATACCAAGACAAAGGAATTTATCCCAAATGAAGAACAAGATAAGGCCACAGCCAGAGATCTAAGTGAAACAGATATAAGTAACAAGCCTGATGGAGAATTTAAAGCAACAATCATAAGGATACTCACTGGGTTTGAGGAAAGAATAAAAGACATCAGTGAGACACTTACCATAGAGATAAATGAGTTAAAAAAGCAAAGGGGGGGGGGGGTGGGGAAGAGAGACAAACCAAGAAACAGGTGCTTAACCATCAGAAAAAACTGACGGTTACCAGAGGGGAGATGGGTCAAATAGATGATGGGGATTAAGGAGTGCACTTGTCATGATAAGCACAGGGTACTGTATGGAAATGTTGAATCACTATATTGTACACTTGAAACTAATTATCACAGTGTACATTAATGAACTGGAATTTAAATAAACACGTTTTAAAAAGGTAAAATTGCGTAGCTATTAGTATTTACTACATAACTATTTTTTTCTGTTAAATGTTTATTTATTTTTGAGAGAGAAAGCCACACTGGGGGAGGGGCAGGAAGAAAGGGGGACAAAGGGTCTGAAGTGGGCTACATGCTGACAGCACTGATGCAATGTGATGTGATGACAGCGAGCCCGTTGCAGGGCTCAAACTCATGAACTGTGAGAAGTCAGACCCTCAACTGACTGAGCCACCCGGGCACCCCTCTACATAACTATTTAGAATGTATTTTGCCTAGTGGTGTGGAGAACTTCAAAAAGGGCCCTGGCACAAGGCTAAATAAATAAATGAATATAGTAATAACGAAAAAAAATCAAATAAAAGCAAAATACAACATAAAATAGACAAAAACAAAAATTTTTTGTTATGCCAATTATAAGTAAAAGATTACCCAATTTGATCAAAAAAGAAAATTCTACCCTTGCTAAATACAAGGAAAGTAAATCAAATTCAGATAATTTAAGGGGCACCTGGGTGGCTCAGTCGGTTAAGCATCTGACTTTGGCTCAGGTTCATGGGTTTGAGCTTCCCCCACTCTCTCTCAAAAATAAATAAACATTAAAAAATTAAAAAGAAATAAGGGTGTGTGTGTATCAAACAAATATAAACAAAAGAAAAAGCAAACAATGTCATTAGTATCAGTGAAATGTAAGAGAAAGAATTTAAATGGGATTTTAAGGAGAGATTTTTATAAAAAATGGGGCACCTGGGTGGCTCAGTTGGTTAAGGGTCTGACTTCAGCTCAGGTCATGATCTCACAGTTTGTGAGTTCAAGCCCTGCATTGGGCTCTGTGCTGATAGCTCAGAGTCTGGAATCTGCTTGGGATTCTTTGTCTCCCTCTCTCTGCCCCTCCCCTGCTCACACTGTCTCTCTCCCAAAATTAAAATAAACATTAAAAAAAATTTTTAAAAATGGATATACTCCATAATGAAGAGCTTACTTGTCCTGAAACATCATACACAAATAATATAGCATCAAAATTCACAGACCAAACTCTCACAAATAATATGTGGAGAAATGGAAATATAATTGTTATAGAGACTTTTACTCATATGTTCATGATAAATCAAATAGGCAAAAAACAAATAAGAATGCAGAGTTATTTTAAATAGTTAACAAGGTTAAATTTATAGATACAAGTAACAATGTAGTGTGTAATTGGAGAATAAACTCTCTTTCAAACACCCACATACCCCCATGTTAAGGTATAAATAAAGCTTTGACAAAGTCCCCAAAGTAGAAAATGTACAGGTCAGATTATCCAAGCACGGAGCTATAAAATTAGAAGGCTATAATAAAAATGATAACAAAGAGACGAAAAATACTGATAGGGAAATTAGAAGCAACAACAAATGCACAAATTCTTTGCTATGTAGTTCCTATGTCCTATATGAAACTAAACTTAAAACTGCAGAACATCTGGAAAATGGCGATAATGGAAAGAACATGCATGACATCATCATACAAAGTCACGCCATTAACTATGAAAGAATGAAAATAAATCAAATAGAAAAAATTCACTAAAAAAATACAAAGTTAATCAAAGCAGACAGAAATGATTAATAATGGGAAATTAGATAACAATGATTTTGAACACTGAAAAATGGGAGAGCAATTAAATACTTCCAAGAGTGTATTTCAAGAAGATATTGGGGCGCCTGGGTGGCTCAGTTGGCTAAGTGTCTGACTCTTGATCTTGGCCAGTGTCATTATCTCACGGTTCGTGAGACTGAAACCTGCATTGGGCTCTGTGCGGACAGTGCAGAGCCTGCTTGGGATTCTCTCTCTCCCTCTTTTTCTGCTCCCACCCCGCCAAGGCACATGCGCTCGCTCGCTCTCTCTCTAAAATAAATAAATAAACATAAAAAAGGAGATATAGAAAGCACTAGTTATTATAATGTGTAAAAACTGAGATATCAAGGGGTACCTGGGTGGCTCAGTCGGTTGAGCAACCAACTCTTAATTTCGGCTCAGGTCATGAACCTAGGATCATGGGATGGAGCCCCGAGTAGAGCTCTGCAGTGAGTGTGCAGCCTGCTTAAGGTTCTCTTTCTCTCTCCCTCTGCCCCTCTCCCCTGCTCACATGCACGCTCTCCCTCTCTAAAATAAAGAAAACAAACTTGAGAAATCACAAATATAGAAAATTATGAATTACATGGAAGAAGTAATTTTACATACAAATAATGTTTTAAGTATAAAAGATTAATTTGCACAAATTTTGTGCAAATAAACATAAAATTTTGGGTTAAATGACTTTCTAGAAAAATTTAAATTACCAAAATTGATTCATGATAACAATACTTAAGCAACCTACTAACCCGTATCCATGGAAGAAACTGAAAATATAAAGAGCAAATCTTCTCCATCATTTCCCACCCATATAATTTCACAGAAGAGTTTTGTAAAACAGAGAAGACACAGATAATGCCAAGGCTATTTAATCAGGTACAGAATACAGAAAAAGAATTCAAGCTTCCAGTTTTTAATAAACTCAACATTATACAGACAGAAAAACTCAACAGACATAACACAACGAGAACTACAGAACAATCTAATTGGGTATTACTGATGCCCAAAGCTTAAATAGAGTGTTAGGTAGATCTTCCTGTAGCATATTAAGAAAGTAGTATCAATCACTTTATGCTTGTTTCCTCACCTGAAGAGTGGGAAAATTAAATGACCTCAGGAATTTTGTGAGGGTCAAATAAGTCAATCCACATAAAGGGCTTAGAGAATAGCCTCTGGTTTACAGTAGATGGATGGATGGATGACGGATGGATGGATGGATGGATGGATGGATGGATGATGGATGGATGAAGATAGAGATACATTTAGTTAGATTTATTTTTTTAATGTTATTTTGAGAGAGAGAGAGCAAGCGAGCATGAATGGGAGAGGAGCAGAGAGAGGGAGAGAGAGAATCCTAAGCAGGCTCTGCCACGGTCAGCACGGAGCCCAACACAGGGCTTGATCTCGTGGGTTGTGAGATCATAACCTGAACTGATATCAAGGGTCGGATGCTTAACCCACTGAGCCGCCCAGGAGCCCCC
>NW_024420501.1:5954310-5958838 GCF_014898765.1 Herpailurus yagouaroundi
CGTGTCATACCATGTGAATGTCTCCTATGTTCCTATATTTCAATCTCAAAGAGGTGTTACTATCAAAAGAACATATTATCTGCGGTGAAAATAGATTTAATAAAAGCGAGTGTTTTATTTGCATGTCTTAAACACTAAGCTAAGGACAGAGTCCCCAGAAATACTTCTTCAAACCTTTTTCTTTCCTTCTCTTTTCCATTTCCTTCATATTTTAAAGCTATTTCCATTACTATGTCCTCAGAAAACCCTGAGATGTGAGCAAAGCTCATCAGTCCTTAAATTTTCCCTTCTTACCACCATTCCATCTTCATATTTTAGTGCTAGCTTAATCGATTGCACTTAAACCCTCTTCCTCCTCCTCAACCTTCTCAAACTAAATTTCTTTCTTCTCATTCTTTTTTTTTTTTTAACTTTTATTTATTTTGGAGAGAGAGACAGAGTGTGAGCAGGGGAGGAGCAGAGAGAGAGGGAGACAGAGAATCTGAAGCAGGCTCCAGGCCCTGAGCTGTCAGCACAGAGCCAGACGTGGGGCTCGAACCCACGAACCGCAAGATCATGACCTGAGCCAAAGTCGGACGCTTAGCCGACTGAGCCACCCAGGCGCCCCTCTTTCTTCTCATTCTCAAATTTAAGTCACAAAAGTCAGAAATGTCCCCTTGCTAGGTACATCCTTTCTCATAGATCCAGTCTAATTTCTTAATTCAACAGAAGGAGAGCAATGCTGAGAATACTTAAGCAGTAGTAACTTTTATCCTGTTGTATCTAAATGTATGTACTTGTAAGTGCACAGATGTTCACACACAAACACAAGCAACACATACTTGTGTTTGTGTAATAGAGCTAGGCAACATTCCATATCAGGTAAACAGAATTACTGTCTTCTTCTCAAGGGATATATAATATTTCATCATTTGACTTGAACATAGCTTATTTAATCGTTCTCTCACTAATAGATATTTAAGTTGTTTGGTGGGGGTTTTTTGTTTGCTTGAATATATTCCAAATACCTCCGTGAATTTGTGAAAATATATGTGTGTGAGTGAATCTGTATGCATGTATGTGTGGGTAGGTATACATAAAAATGTTTCAAATACATATTATAGGGGCGCCTAGGTGACTCAGTCAGTTAGGTGTCTGACTTTTGGTTTCAGTTCAGGTCATGATATCACGATTTGTGAGTTCAAGCCCTGCGTCAGGCTCCGTGCTGACAGTGTGGAGCTTGCTTGGGATTCTCTCTCTCCCTCTCTCTCTCTCTCTCTGTCCCTCCCTTAATCATGCTCTCTCTCTCAAAATAAATAAATAAATTTAAAAGAATACATATGTTTTATATTTTATTACTATACATTATATATATTTTATTACTATATGTAGCAATGTTATTACATATATATGTAATACATTCAGGATGAAATACATATATTTATATACCTATATATTTTAATATATATATATAATAATAAATATATATACACATAAATACATATAATACACATATATTATATATACACAAAAATACATAAAAATATATATAGCT
Organism: Herpailurus yagouaroundi; assembly: GCF_014898765.1. Taxonomy (NCBI): domain Eukaryota; kingdom Metazoa; phylum Chordata; class Mammalia; order Carnivora; family Felidae; genus Herpailurus; species Herpailurus yagouaroundi. Next base: position 5,955,845 of record NW_024420501.1, read on the forward strand.
TTGTCATAGGTGTATCAATTGTTTCCAGTTTGCCATTTGCCTTTTGACTCTTTTGGCGAACATAAGCTTGGACATTTTGTAACATAATTGATCTTTAACGTCTTTTAATTTTTTTTATCATTCTGAGACGCTACCAACATGGAAATTATTTTAAAAATATTTTTTTTAAAGTAATCTCCACACCTAACATGGGGCTCGAACTCACACCAAGATCAGGAGTTGTGTGCTCTACCGACTGAGCCAGCCAGATGCCCCAAGATGATTTTTAAAACTCGTGATTTTCTGAAATATTTCTCTTCTCATTGAAAATATTTTAGGCAATGTGTTCCTAGTTACCCAACTGTCCCAACAACACCTATGTAAGAAAAAAAAATCCATCTTTCTCTACAGATTTGAAATGCCAAATTTATGATGTGCCCCATAGATATTTGGGTCTATTTCTTTTTTTCTTTTTTTGACAATTACTACCTTTATTGTTGTTTTAATATCAGCTTTTATTCAGCTTTGTTGCTGAAAACATAGAGATATAGCTTAGTCTGAGCACCAAATGGGTTTACTAAAACTGATATTTGGATCTATTTCTTGATCTTCTATTCTGTTGTTACTTCTTGCACTATTATAAACTTCTACTAATTACTAAAAATTTATAAGATGTACATCTAGACACTCATTAATCTTTTGCATAATTTTCTAGTTTTACCAACCTCCACTTTCTGTCCCTTTATTCTCTGCTTCCTCATAAAGTTCTCAACAAAACTTCGTTATTATCCTGCTTTCCTTTCCTTCAATGCATTCTTGAACCCAGTGGTTTCTAATAACTTTAAAATCCATTTCACAAGCCCAAATCTCTTTCCCAGTTCCACCTAATATATACAGCATGAGCCCATTTGTGTGTGCACATGCATGGGATAGGATACAAGTGATTAATGCATGAATACAGGGCCAACTATTGTTCCCTCCGTACCTAGCACTGGTATCTATTTGCTTGTTTATGTATTCACTGTCTGTCTTACCTGCCATAATGCGAGATCCATAAGCCAAGGTTGTTTCGGGTCGCAACTTTGTTCCTGAAGGATATTGTCCCTGGGTATGGGATGGAGTTAGTTTTTAAGCTTAAAAAATCATTGGCTTCCAATGAACAGGAATGCTATCACCAGCTGGTAGAGAACCTGTCTTCTTGCTGCCAGCTCCAGCAGATCTAAACGTGACAGCTGCCCCCTTCGTTATGAACCTTTGGATCACTTTAGCTTAAGGCGGATTTCATACATGAAGACTAGGTTCTTTGGGGGGAAATTAGCTGATTTTGGCAAGTGTGACACCATTTCCCTAGAACACTGCTAGGGCTACTTGAGGGTGAGAAAAATTAGTATAGTCCCCAGGCCATCGTCAACCCAGTCCCCTACAGGGGACTCGGGTACTATTTTCTCACCTGACAGAATCTAACCCACTTTCCCAAAGCCACACCTGGTGGGTTAGTAAATCTCCTCCTGGGAATGTATATGCTTCGTTGAAATCCATTGGAGCCACTCATCAGAGGACTTAACTGCCTGTCCCTGAGAGGCTGTCAGCCCTAAGAACCGTGTCACTGATTTTAAAGGCAAAAAGTGAGTGTCGGAATTCGTTCTACTCTTAATGGATGGGGTGGATATGTCATCAGTGACATTACTAAAAGTCATGCCTTATAGGGAGCATAAAGTGTCCTACTTACAAATATAGAACTTCATTAGAGCATCCACTCACTGCTCTCTCACTTTCCTTTGCAAAAGCTTTCTGCTATTTGTCATAATCAGGCCTAGAGGTCTAACTTTGGCAAACCTAAGCTCTCTGCAGGGTAGATGAAGCTTCAGAAGAAAAAGTCAATCAAAACAACATCTTAGTTAAAAGACACCTTTAAGATCACCTACTCCACTTCCCACATCCTGCAGGTAAAAAAGAATGAGAGTCTGGAAAGGCAGTGCATTCTCCCCAACACGCCACCACATTTCCATGCTAATCTGAAATAAGTGTACGTGGACAATAAACATAAAATGAAGGCGTAACAGGTTTCAGCTGAGTGACACCAAAGACGAAGCCTCCTTTTCGGATGTGTCACGTGTAAAACATCAGGAGAATTTCTGATTGGAAATGGCATCTAAAATATAATCATTTCTGGAACTGGCAGAGTAAGGAATTCCAGACGTTTATTTTTCCGGGACAGCAAGGGAAATACTAGCAAAAATCGTCAAAATCAACTCTGAGAATTAAGGAAATTGACAAAAGGCCTGCAACAACCTAAGGAGTGTTTGTCAAAGAAAAATGGCTAATCAGCACAAAGAGTGAGCTCTCTGGGACGTCAGTCGTCCTATCCCCATCCCCTTCCCAAAGCTCCACGGTAGACTTGAAAACGAACAGCCTCACAGCTGCAACGTTCTTAAAATCAGTCACCGGAGGGGGCAGAATGTGTTTGGAACTCACCGTATCACCCAATTCCCAAATAACTGTTACTACTTGACCTGTTTGGCAGCTCTCTGGAACAGTCCCATTTACCGTGTCTTTATTTGATGTGATTCTGAGTTCTCTCAGGTGGAAAAGTCCTAATCCCCAGGGTGTTTGTCAAGAACAACCAGTAGCAACTGTTGAATACTGCAGCTGCATGAAGCGGTGATACCAGTTGGGACGAATAAGAGATTGGACAAAAGTTAAAACAAATACTTGGAAAACGAGATATCCCTAGAGGGCTTTGAAAAACTACGTATTTTTTTGAGGATCTAGAAGTCAACGCACATGTGTAGAGTTGGATGAGCGGCCAGAGAATATCTGAAAACACTCAAAGCAGGGCACCTGGGTGGCTCAGTCGGTTGAGCGTCCATCGGACTTTGGCTCAGGTCATGATCTCAAAGGTTGTGAGTTCAAGCCCTGCATCTGTCTCTCTGCTGTCAGCACAGAGCCTGCTTCAGATCCTCTCTCCCTCTCTCTCTCTCAAAAGTAAAAAAAAAAAAAAAAAAAAAAAAAAAA
>NW_024420501.1:5958938-5962310 GCF_014898765.1 Herpailurus yagouaroundi
AAAAAAAACTTAAAAAAAAAAGAAAACACACAAAGCTTTCACCTCAGACTGATCTTAGGGTTCTACACAAGTAGGAAGTGAAAACTAAGACAGAATTGTCAACTGCTTGCCTAAGAGTTGAAGGCATGCCTAAGCATACATGCAGAAACCTTGAAAAAATCAGGGAAAAATATTGGTTCAGTCATTTAAGTAAACCCCTCTTCAGTCAGTATCTTTCTACTTCATTTGCTTGGATTATCAGAAAACCAAACTATGAAGTCAAGGGAAAGATATGAAATCAGTATAGCAGATATGCACTCACCGAAAGATGCAGAGACCAGCAATGAGACTGAGATCTGTGTGTATGGGTCATGTTTTGACATATGAAATTTCACTTTTAATAAAGGTGGCTTATATTGCTCACCGGATGTAGTTCTTGTCAGTCACCTGGATGGGTTACACAATGGCCAACACCAAGGGAGCTCTAAATGACCTTTCACTGGCCTCAGATTCTTTTAGAGTTCTATTTGCCACTGGAATCACTGTGGAAGCTAAGGTACTACCACCAAAATGAAAGCAGTAAGTTAGTCTTAGGCTTGGCCCGATTTGCTGCAACTGTAATTTTTTTGGTATTGTTGTTGAATCTCCATTCTCTACAAATTTACCTAACTCTATCTTAGCAGTTTTTAAGCATATCGGGAAAGAGGGGGGTTATATGACTTCATCAGCATGCAAAACCCAAGCATTTGTTCAGTTTAATTGGTCTTTTATACCTCTCCAGAGAACAGGGATAGGTACATAATTAAGGGCCTGGTGCTTTCAGTTCTCCAGAACAAAGGGAATTTCCCCCCGTTTTAACTCTTCTCTCCATGAGGGAAAATAAAACTACTAGAAACTTTTAGAAAACAGGTACCCACTATAAAACTTAAGAAAAAGAAATGAAGACAAGAAATCGCACCTATATGCATTTCATGAAATTCCTTCACTCACAACAGCCTCACCTTTCTATCTCTCTCTCTGACACACATGTACACACACCTCACTAACCTTCAAGAACTGGGTAAGATGATTAGTAGAAAGTTAGTTTGTATGCCAGGACCCTTACTTTTCTTTTTCTTTCTTTTTTTAATGTTTATGTATTTATTTTGAGAGAGATAGAGGTTCCATCCAGTCGGCGCAGAGACCGATGTGGGGCTCAAACCCATGAACTGTGAGCTCATGACCTAAGCCGAAATCAAGAGTGGGACGCTTAACCAACTGAGCCACCCAGGTGACCTGACCCTTACTTTTTCATATAGAAAATTCTTCCCCAAATCTCGTGCACCTCCATGTCAAACTGGAGATTCTAGTGAAATCTTCTGTTTTCATATCCCTCTCTTCTCAGTCATGGTTGATTGGTTTTGTGCTGCTGATCAAAGTGGGCCAAATATGAATACCCTGACTCATAACTACACATCATTGATCCAGAGTTAGGAACGTGACTGAAGCCTAGCCAAACAGAATTCTAACTTGAGTTTTGTTTTGTTTTGTTTTGTTTTGTTTTGTTTTTCTAAAATGCAACAGAGGAAAAGATACAGTCTGCTTCTGAGTGTGATGCAAAAATGTGAAGCATGAGAAATGCTGGTGTGGAAAAAAATCAGGTTGAGTGAATAAAACCAACACAGAAAGAGAAGGAGAGATGAGAGACAGAGAGAGAATTCAGGATTGCTCTCGTTTTCCTGGAGGTCGGCTGAACCGCTGCCATTTCCATGGTTACGTAAGCCTTAGAATGACTTCTCCTGCTTGCTTCAGCTGGTTAGAATGAAGTTTCTGTCAGTAGTGACCAAAAAAGTCCTGACTAACATGGAAATAAATTTAACCATAGCCAAGTTGGACAGAGAGCAAGGAAAGCATTAGGTAAAGAAAACTTCAGAAAAAAAGATAATATGTTACCTGGACTCTGAAGATAACTAGACCGTCGTCCACCAGAGAATAAAGAAAAATAATACTGTTGTCAGAATGACATCCATAGCCAAGATAGATGGGAGGGAGACCAGATTTGCTAAGCTCTGCGGGACGTGCAGTTAGAGAAGTCCAGAATAAAATTTCAGTATATCTCAGGGGAGAAAACAGGCCTGCAGATATGACTCAAGTAGTTAAAACATCTAGTTGTTATTTGAAGCCATGAGAGAGAAGACATCACCCAAGGAGACAGTGAAATACGAAAAAGAGGCTTCAGAGAGAGCACGGAGGAACACTGCATTTAATAGATGAAGAGACTGAACAGAGCTGGCACGGAAGTTAAGAAGAAAAAATCAAAATCAAAAATGGTAGGACAACCAAAAGAGAACAGTACCTCAGAAACCGAGAGAGAGAGAGAGAGAGAGAGGCCCTAAATATGCTACAGGACACCGAATTCACATAAGAAACAAATGATGGGTGCAGGGAGATGTTGGAAGGCTATTGTCCTGATCTAGGCAAGAGTGAACAAGGACTGTGGCATGTATGTAGTGGACAGGAGACATTAGGTAAACATGTAGGTGTTTATATTTTCAACACTTAGCCATTATTTGGTCAGAAAGAAGAAGTCACGGATGTTGCCCAGATTTCTGGCTAGGGCTATCGGGTATATAATTAGTGCCATTCGCTGGGCCAAGAAATGTACGCTGAGGAGCTGTTTGGTAGGGGCAATGATAAGTTCTCTTTGCATATGTTGATTTGTAAAGTGCCTATTCTATATTCAAGTATACATGTGAAGTAGAGAGTTGAATATACACTTTCGGTGTATCATGATCTGGCCTCACACAGATCATCTGCGCTAGGGATATAATATTATGAGTGATCTGCTTATATTTGAACTCAAGGAGTATATGGTTTTGCCTATGGCAGCTGTGAGACGTGAAAAGGGACAAGGAGACATCCGTGAGGAGCTCCACCATTTAAGGGCCAGCTAAAGGACATTGAGTCCTCGAAGGGCGATTTTGAAAGAGCAACTAGAGAGGGAGGAGGAGGACCAGAAGTAGGTGGTTTCTCAGGATCCAAAGGAGTGCTCATGGGTAGTCAATACTGTCATACGTAATAGAGCTGTCTGGTGAAAGGAATATTGAAACTATTACCTGGACAAACATGGAGGCCATTGGTAACCATGGAGGAAGACATTTATGTGGAGACACTAACGGTGGAGAAATACGAGAAGATTGGAATGGTTTAAAAAGGAAACAGATCAGAAGGTAATGAAGAGAGCAAATACAGGTGACTCTTGAGAAGTTTGCCTCTAAAAGGAAGGAGAAATAAAGAACTAGCTGAAGGAGGAAGGCACTGCATTTGTGCCATTGTGAAAGCATATGTCTATTTTTATTTTTATTTTTATTTATTTATTTTTTAAATGTTTATTTTTGAGAGAGAGAGAGAGAG
>NW_024420501.1:5962410-6030263 GCF_014898765.1 Herpailurus yagouaroundi
AAGCCCAATGTGGGGCTCGAACCCACAAACCATGAGATCATGACCTGAGCTGAAGTTGATGGTCAACCAGCTGAGCCACCCAGGCGCTCCAAAATATATCTATTTTAAAAAAATTTTAATGATTTTTTTTTTTTTTTGGGGAGAGAGAGAGAGAGAGACAGAGTGCAAGCTGGGGAGGGAGACACAGAATCTGAAGCAGACTCCAGGCTCTGAGCTGTCAGCCCGACGCGGGGCTCGAACTCACAAGCTATGAGATCGTGACTTGAGCCCAAGTAGGACGCCCAACCACCCAGGCGCCCCAACATATATCTATTTTTAAATAGACCTTCTTATTGGTACTGGTGTGAGGCCAGATCATGAAGTGTCTTAAGTGCCATCCTAAGGGGGTTGGAATTTTTTCTTATAGACAATGTGGGACCATTGGGAGAGATATAAACAGACCTCAATTTTAGTGAGAGCAAGAGGGTTTTTAAGGATAAGACTAACAAAAAGAGACAAATTAGGTGACTATTACAACAGTCCAGCAAAGAGATAATAAATGTCTGAAATATGGCAGTTGTAGCATATTTAGGGATATTAATGAGACGTAATTAATATGGTATGGGGGTAAAACTGACAAGAATACTAAGGATGACCCATAAATATTACCCCTGAGGGAATGGGTCAATAGTGGAGTCACATATAGAACTAGGAACACAGGAGGGACGAGTCTATGGGTAAGGCAATGGTTGGATTTGAATGTACTGTACTTGTGAAATTCCCAAGTGGAAATGTGCACTAGATGTCTGGGAGGTGGAAGATGGAAAGAGATGATTACGTAAAGGATTAACTGCACTTAAGGTGTTTCATTGCATAGAAGCGTGGTGTAAACTCTCAATTTCAAAATCAAGGAACATTTTTTGTTTGAAGCTATATTTATGTTTCCATTTTCCTAGATTGAGTATATATAATCATAAAATATACAGTTTCATTAGTTGAAAAGGTTTTCCATCTCTGGGAGACTGTGTATCAAGAGTTCTACCCAAGAGTTGTGTAATTCAATAAAATCCCAGAGGACACTCCAGGGGAAAAATAACTACCAAAGAAACCAACACATTTGGACTGACAACTCTAAATGATATATTTTTGCTTTCACTGAAAAATAAACAGTTCTTTGGCTTGGTTTATTATTAATATCGTCTCTCTCATACATGCTTGAAAATTACCCACCAAGATATATAATCGTCTTAAATAGCAGCCTATGTCTAACTTGATGGGTTGAGGTTGGCTGCCTTTGTGGAGCACTGAAACGTGCAAGCCTTTCACAGCAACTTCAGCTCATTTTCTTTGGAATAGTGATCTTGTTACACTTTAAATGAAACTTGGGGAAAATACTAGATCATATATTTTTTTTTGCCGAGTCAGAGTGACATGTAAGTCAACATATGTATTTTATTCCTACCTGCCATCTCCAAAGTCAAGGGACCCTAACTGGGAAACCTTATTTTCTGTAGGCACGCTACCAAATTTTGACATCTGGCACAGACACGGTTTAATACATACCCATCTTTCTCACTCACATGGTAGGTGGGGAACTCCTCTCTGCTTACAAATAAGATACTCTTTCGAGTTTCTTAGTTATCTTCCTCTGAAGATATTTTCTCTTAAGTGTACTGTGTTACAGGAAGATTCCGCTGTGGTTGTGATTCATTAACTCTAGGCAATAATATATACGGTGTGAGAAGGACGGTAACATTTAATAGGGCAGATTGAAACCGACTGGAACTGCAAGACGATGGATGCCAAACAGTCTCCATGCGTGACCCTGAGCAAGTTATTGAACCTCTCCAAGCCATAAACTCTCTACACAATGCAAACACTGAATTATTCAGAGACGTCCAGATAACTAACTCTATGCAGAAATTCCTACCTTGTGTCCCTGCTCTGGGTTAAGTTCTCCTTCTCCATCTTCCTGGAGTAGCCTTAGGAACTTGATCACTGGCCTTACTACATTATTTTTAAAGGTTCTGTGCACAGGCCTGTACCATGAGGATTTTTATCAGGTCCTACTCATCTGTTCATTATCCAAATAAAGCAAAGGGCGTAGAGCCACAGTAGGTGCTCAGTGAAGCTTTATGACACTGAATATTTCCCCATTTTCATTCCATTGATCTCACTGGTATAGGATTAACCACTGGTCTTTGCTGCCTCACTTACAGAGAAGGTGTATTGTTACATATACCCATTTTAAACATCAATTCCTCTAAAAGCTCAGGAGAGTTCTCATGTCAATCAGAGTGTGTTGGTGAATCATAAAATGTGGAATTTAATTTGTACTAGAAAGACCATATTATAATTATTCTTAATTCTGGCCGATTATATAGCTAAAGCCATACCATGCATAACGGATTTGGCTTGTGATATAAAATCTACGAAGTATATAAGTGACGGGAAGGGAGGGTCAAGGCCTGCCAGCCTCATGACAATCAGAAATTCACTTCAACCTGATCTTAGCGTAGACAAACTAGCAATCGAAGGATGATTTTGAATAAAAATAAGTATAAATCTGTTTCCTTATTGATGTTGAAGGAAAAGTGGGAAAACCTCAAAAATAAATACACGCCCTAGGGCAGTTTTGCAGGAGTGAAAACAGACCACTGATATAGTACGTTGAAATGGAAAAAAGAGATCAATTATTCAAAGTAATTTCAAGTCAATAATTCAGCCAGAATATATTGTGGGTTCGGCAAAGTCATCGGCACTCTGGGCAATGCAAAACTATAAAAGATTCAGTCCCTAACCTCACAAAGCTGGTGACCTAGGGAAATAAAGATACAAACTCAGGTCATTACAATACCCGACAGCCTGTAGAAGATGCTGGAGCAGAGGTTCAAAGTAATATAGAAACACAGACAAGGAGAAAAATTTCATTTGACCAAGGATTGAGGCGAGGACTGACAAAGTAACATTTATTTTTTAAAGTTTTTAAGTTTATTTTTGAGAGAGAGAGGGAGAGAAAGAGAGAGAGAGAGAGAGAGAGAGAGACAGCATGAATGGGGGAGGGGCAGAGAAAGAGGGAGAGAGGGAGAATCCCAAGCAGGCTCCATGCTGTCAGCGCAGAGCCGGATGTGGGGCTCGAACTCATGAAACTGCGAGATCGTGACCTGAGCCGAAACCAAGAATCAGATGCTTGACCGACTAAGCCACCCAGGTGCCCCAAGAAAGTTAACATTTCAACTGGACATTCCCTCGAAGGACAGATAATATTTTGACAAGAAGATATGAGAAGGGATGGTACAGGCAATGGCTCAAGAGAGAAAGAAGCACATTGGAAAAGCGGAAGCAGTCAACTCAAGCAGAACTGAAGCAAAGGGTGCTGGATAGACTTGATGTTTATCGTTTGGGCTTGCCAGCATCTCTTATCTCTTTTTGCTTAGTAACGGTACCCTACAATATCTTTTGGAGTTGATATTTTACTTTCTGTTCCTTTCATTCAGTTGGAAGTGAACTGACTCCAGTAGGGAGTGCAAGACCCAGACCGGGCCAACTGATTCACAGAATACCCTTAGCCACAGTGATTAGTCAATGAGTGGACATGGGACCTACGCTAGTCTAATTAGAGTGAATACCTTGGATTCCAACTGAAGTTACTGGGAAAAGATGTACTCCCTTTACTACTATACTTGAATTTGGGGAGATTCAGCAGGTCACCAGGTAAAGCCTGATAACGAAGACAACACTGGTGAGGGCAGAGCTGAGTGGAGATGATTAAATCAAACCAGGATAACATTGTTTCACCTCCCAGTTCAAGTCTGACTCAGGATTTTTTTTACATAAGCTCACAAATTCTCCCAATTTCACAGCCTCTTTGTGTTAGGTTTTCTGTCACTTGCATCGAAGTGGTCTCGTCTAGTAGTCACAGAACAAGAGAATAAATGAGAAATGTCCAGAAAATTAGGGCCCAACTTGCGTCAGCTATCTGCCACATCTGTTTCTTTGTTACCCATCGCTCCCCACCAAAACACACAGGCTGCTTTCCTGAAGATTCAGACACTGCCGATGGGCTAGTAATGAAGGTGTAAAAGGTATGGACACAAGGCATCACTGGTCTTCTGGTGGGGCTCTGTACTTTTTCCATCTTTGCAGCAACTGGTTAACAAACAATCTCCTCGATCCCGAGTGCCTCACTAATTTATTTTGAAAACTAGCAGAGCTGGTGCCACAACCATCCAGACTTCTCTGCAGGATACGATTTGCAAGAACAGCTTTGAATATAATTCTCTATCTTAGAAAACTGCCATTTTATAGGCATACATACAGAAGTATACTACCTTGCTAAAAATAGCTTGCCCTCCGTTATGTTCAAGAAATACATATAAAAGGTCTTAAAAAGAAAGGCGAGGTTGATGGAAATGATGAAAAGTTCCTTTCAGCGGAGGATGGTAAGAGCCTTTAAAATGTTAATCACAATAATCCTCGCTGATTTTATAACATTCTATTTATTACTTCTTAAAACATTCACTGAATGCCTACAGTGCTAGATGTTTTGCTGATATAGATGAATCTGTTGTTTCAGCCCTCAAGGAACTCAGAGTTCTAGCAGGATAGATAAGACCATCTTCCCTTCCTTTATTCATTCAGCCAAAATGCCTGCCGCATGCCAAACACCGTTAGGTATTATGGATTGAACAAGAACAAATACTAAACACAGAAATTGGGCCACAATTGGGAAGGCTTTGCATTGACAAAATGCCAAGGAACTGAGGAAAGTGGCAGATTTATTGGTATGTGGTAGCCAAAATGCAGGCAAATCAGATGATGTCAGTTCTAGAAGAAGCAGGCTTCCACACTGCTTGGTGTTGTCGCTCTTTAATGGACTATGGCCCTGATATGGAGCTCTCCTTTTAACTTCTTATTTTGAGGGAACCCTCTTGCACTGCTGGTGGGAATGCAGACTGGTGTAGCTGTTCTGGAGAACACTCTGGAGGTTTCTCAAAATCTAAAAATAGAACTACTCTATGATCCAGCAATTGCACTATTAGGTATTTACCCAAAGGATACAAAAGTACAGATTCGAAGGGGTACGTGAAATAATTGTGAATTCACGGGAAGGTGTAATGATAGTACATACAGGTCTTCTGTGTCCTTCACTCAGTTTCCCTCAATAGCTACATCTTATATATAATATAATACCAAAACCAGGGAATTGATATTGATATGGTGTGTGAGTATAGCTCTAGGTCATTTGATCACCACGACCTGGGCAGAGGTAGATGGAGAGAGAGAATCTTAAGTAAGCTCCATGCTCAGGACAGAGCTGGACGCAGGCTTCGATCCCATGACCCAGAGAACACGTCCTGAGCCGAAATCAAGAGTTGGACACTCAACTGACTGAGCCACCCAGGTGCCCCTTGAGTTTCAGTACTTATCCCCATATCCACCATTAATTAGTGTCCAAAGAGAGGTTACTTAATCCTCAGAGTTGCCACCAGGTAAGAAAACATCTAGTGACAAAACCAGTGAACAGTAGACAAAAGTATGTAGAGATCTAGTAAAGAGTCTGAGAAGAGCAAATTTAACAGTTCAACTTATCTAAGGGGATATTATCTTTCATATGGTGAAGCACCACTTTTGGGAACAATATCAATGGATCAAGGTATGTTTGTGTTTTGCACAATGCTCTCTACGGTCAGGGACCGGAGTCACACTGTGTGCAATATACATGCAGCTTCTTCACAGGGTTTTAGTAACTTAGAATAAAACTCTGGCCACTTCTCAAGGCAAAATGGTCTAATCTTCAGGATACAGTTCTCCTGCGGAAAACCATGGTCTTGGACATCTGCTGAGTAACTCACAGAATCATTTGTGTATGTGGAAAGTCAGGCTACAGAGAGGACATCTTTCTGTGCCCCCAAAAGCACATGCTAAACATGAAAGAGATCATTATGAACTGGATTAATAGATGTATAGAGAAAGAAATTGAGAATCTGCCATTGGTAAGATTTGGCAACAGGTGCAGGATATTCACGCCCTAATTTCTCATGAATGAGGAATGAACATCTGCTCAGAATAGCAATGGAAGAGAATATTCAGATCTCTACTAAATACACTTGCAACAACAGGAGCCACGGGACCACATAACCGAGACAGTTTTTTCTGTATCCGTTTATGTGGTAGTTATACTTCACTAACTCTGAATTGAGCAGTATTCTACAGCAAAAGTTACAATTCTGGCTGCGCATTCTGATCACCATGGGAATCTACTTAAAATGCTGATACCCGTTTCACATTTCAGGAGCACCGAATCAGACCATTCCAGAGTGATGTTCTAGAATAGGTATTGTTGCAAAGCTCATCCACTGAGTCCATCATGCAGCCAAGTTTGGAAACCACTGCTCTAAATGTTGTTTGGTAGAATATGTCCGGAACTAAATTTACCATGGCCCTCCTTCATCCTCAGTCCACTAGCCATTCCTCCTTCGATATATATATTTCTTAAATCTGTTTCCTTCTCCCGGGCCTTCCTGCTACTGCCTTAGTTCTGGGCATATGAACTTGGACTGTAGCAGTAGTTAGTTTCAGTCTTGCATCCACAGTGTATTGACACATTACATCGCAAACCTCCATCCATGGATGGGCCTCACAACAGCCTTGCTTGGAACGAGAACTCTACTACTGTAGAGATCCTGGTGAGGAGAGGAAACAGGTGTGATGAGATAGCAGTGAGAGAACATAGTGTGTTGTGGGACAAGGGGCACGAGTAACGCAGAAATGTGGCAAATTGGGTATTTGATTTGATGTCTAATTTCCTCAAGAAATACTGATTTCCTGGCACAAAAACAGACACTCAGATCAATGGAACAGAATGGAGAACCCAGAAATGGACCCACAAACATATGGCCATCTAATCTTTGACAAAGCAGAAAGAATATCCAGTGGAATAAAGACAGTCTCTTCAGCAAGTGGTGCTGGGAAAACTGGACAGCGACATACAGAAGAATGAACCTGGACCACATTCTTACCCCATACACAAAAATAAACTCAAAATGGACGAAAGACTTAAAAGTAAGACAGGAAGCCATCAAAATCCTAGAGGAGAAAGCAGGCAAAAACTTTGACCTTGGCCGCAGCAACTTCTTACTCAACACGTCTCCAGAGGCAAGGGAAACAAAAGCAAAAATGAACTATTGGGACCTCATCAAAATAAAAAGCTTCTGCACAGCGAAGGAAACAATTAGCAAAACGAAAAGGCAACCGACAGAATGGGAGAAGATGTTTGCAAACGACATATCAGATAAAGGGTTAGTATCCAAAATCTCTAAAGAACTTACCAAACTCAACATCCAAAAAACAAATAATCCAGTGAAGAAATGGGCAAAAGACATGAATAGGCACTTCTCCAAAGAAGACATCCAGATGGCCAACCGACACATGAAAAAATGCTCCACATCACTCATCACCAGGGAAATACAAATCAAAACCACAATGAGATACCACCTGACACCTGTCAGAATGGCTAACATGAACAAGTCAGGCAACAACAGATTTGGCGAGGATGCAAAGAAAGAGGATCTCTTTTGCACTGTTGGTGGGAATGCAAGCTGGTGCAGCCACTCTGGAAAACAGGATGGAGGTTCCTCAAAAAACTAAAAATGGAACTACCCTACGACCCAGCAATTGCAGTACTAGGTATTTATCCAAGTGATACAGGTGTGCTGTTTTGAAGGGGCACATGTACCCCAATGTTTATAGCAGCACTATTGACAATAGCCAAAGTATGGAAAGAGCCATTTCCATGTGTCATTTGGTCATTTGGCCATTTCCAAATGTCCATTGACGGATGAATGGATAAAGAAGATGTGGTATATATATATATATATATATATACACACACACACACACACACACACACACAATGGAGTATTACTCGGCAATCAAAAAGAAGGAAATCTTGCCATTTGAAACTACATGGATGGAACTGGAGGGTATTATGCTAAGCAAAATTAGTCAGAGAAAGAGAAATATCATATGACTTCACTCATAGGAGGACTTTAAGACACAGAACAGATGAACATAAGGGAAGGGAAGCAAAAACAATATAAAACAGGGAGGGGGAGAAAACGTAAGAGACTCTTAAATATGGAGAACAAACAGAGGGTTACTGGAGGGGTTGTGGGAGGGGGGATGGGCTAAATGGGTAAGGGGCATTAAGGAATCTATTCCTGAAATCATTGTGGCACTATATGCTAACTCACTTGGATGTAAATTAAAAAAATAAAACAAAAATTGAAATTCAAAAAAAAAAAAGAAGAAATACTTATTTCCTTGCAATGCATGGGGATGTTAGAGTTGTATTTAAATATGACTTGTCACGTCTGTACTGAAAATGTTTCACTAACCCGATGCCCCACTGACCTTTTTTTTATACATTCTAGATCTTTGCCTGATACTTCCTGCATTGTGTGATTTGCCCCTGACTGTCTCCCTTCCTTCGTCTTCACCTGTTGGTATGCTTTTTGCTTCAGTAATATTGAACTTTTTAAAATTTCATCAATATACCATGTTGTTCTATACTCTCTGCCTTGGCACGTACTGTTTCTTCTGCTTGAACCATTCCTATTCTTCCTTCAAATTTTCAATTCAGAGGCCAGCTCCTCGGAGACACTACCCCCAAACAGCCTAACACCCGACAGATATAAACATTTCCTCTTTCGTTTCGCCTGTATTTTGTAGACACTTCTACTCTGACCATAATCATTAAACTAATCATTAGTTTATGTGCCTATATTCCTACTACATGATCAGTTCCTTGAAGCTGTGGGGTTTTTTTTCTGCTTTATTTTCCATATCCTTAAATATTTTTGAAACATGAATTAAAATTTAATTGCTGCCAAATATTTCATATTTTATGACTATCCCCCAGTTTCTGGAATTTTAGGATTATTCCTATTTTCTCTTTTATAAATAATGCCACAAAATACATCTTGATAAATAAATATTTGACTCTTTCAGTGTATATTTCTTTTGGGAATATTTATAGAATTTGGATTGATGCATCAATAAATACGGACTATAAGACCCTTTGATTGAGACTGTCAAAGAGCTCTAAAGAAAAAGTGTACATTGTGAACTCCCATCAGGAGTGTGTTAGATCTTCCCACATTTAATAGAATTCACAGATCCTCTTCTATTTTCTATTGACACATTCATCCTCGCACAATCATGTCGTGCCACACCTCTAAATACAGTTTATTTAGAAATGTTTGTGTGTCCTATACAACTCCTGACTCATAAATTCAATGGCCTATTTGACATCTCCACAGAATTCATCAAAAAGTAACTGAAATGTGAGGCAACTGGGTGGCTCAGTTGGTTAAGCTTCTGACTCTTGGTTTCAGCTCAGGTCACGATCTCACGGTTCATGAGATCGAGTCCCATGTTTGGACTCTTCTCCATGCTGATAGCACGGAGAAAACAATGTACTCAGTACTCTGAAAACAATGAAACATTGATGAAAGAAATTGAGGAGGACACAAAGAAATGGAAAGACATTCCATGCTCATGGATTGGAAGACCAAATATTGTTACAATGTCTACATTACTGCAAGCAATGTACACATTGAATGCAATCCCTGTCAAAATACCAATAGCATTTGTCACAGAACTAGGACAAACAATCCATTTGTATGGAACCACAAAAGACCCCGAAGAGCTAAAGCAATCTTGAAAAAGGAAAGCAAAGCCGGAAGCATCACAATTCTGGACTTCAAGTTATATTACAAAGCTGTAGTGATCAAGACAGTATGGCACTGGCCCCAAAGTAGAAACATAGGCCAATAGAACAGAATAGAAAACCCAGAAATAAACCCACAAGTATACGGTCAATTAATCTTCAACAAAGCAGGAAAGAATATCCAGTGGGAAAAAGACAGTCTCTTCAATAAATGGTGCCAGGAAAATTGGATAGCAACATCTAAAAGGATGAAACTGGACCACTTTCTTACACTATATACACAAGTTCAAAATAAATGAAAGACCTAAGTGGGAGACAGGAAACCATCAAAATCCTAGAACAGAACACAGGCAGTGACTTCTTTGACACTGGCTGTAGCAACTTCTTTTCTAGATACGTCTCCAGAGGCAAGGGAAACAAAAGCAAAAATAAACTATCGGAATTACATCAAAATAAACAGCTTCTGCACAGTGAAGGAAACAATCAACAAAACTTAAAGGCAATCTATGGAATGAGAGAAGGTATCTGCAAATGACATATCGGATAAAGGGCTAGTATCCAAAATATGTAAAGAACTTATAAAACTCAACAGCCAAAAGACAAATAATCCAGTTAAGAAATGAGCAGAAGACATGAATAGACACTTTCCAAAGACATACAGATAGCCAACAGACACATGAAAAGATGCTCAACGTCACTTATTTTCAGGGAAATACAAATCAAAACTACAATGAGATATCACCTCACACCTGTCAGAATGGCTAAAATCAAAAACACAAGAGGGGCGCCTGGATTGCTCAGTCAGTTAAGTGGCCAACTTCAGTTCAGGTCAAGATTACGCAGTTTGCGAGTTCGAGCCCTGCATCACGATCTGTGCTGACAGCTCAGAGCCTGGAGCCTGCTTCGGATTCTGTGTCTCCCTCTGTCTCCTCTGCTCGCACCCTGTGTCTCTCTCTCTCAAAAATAATAAACGTTAAAAAATAAAAAACACACACACAAGAAACAACAGGTGTTGGCGAGGACGTGGAGAAAGGGAAAAACCCTTTTGCACTGTTGGTGGGAATGCAAACTGGTGCAGCCACCGTGGAAAACAGGGTGGAGGTTCCTCAAAAAGTTAAAACTGGAACTTTCCTATGATCCAGTAATCACACAACTGGTTATTTGCCCCAAAGACTACAAAAACACTAATTCAAAGGGATATATGCATCCGTATGTTTATGGCAGCATTATTTATAATAGTGAAGATATAGAAGCAGTCCCTGTCCACCGACAGAGGAACGGATAAAGAAGAGGTGGTGTATACACAATAGGATATTATTCAGCCATAAAAAAGAATGAGATCTTGCCATTTGCAACAACACGGATGGAGCTAGAGAGTATAATGCTAAGAAAAATAAAGCAGAGAAAGAGAAATACCATACGATTTCACTCATGTGTGGAATTTAAGAAACAGAACAAGCAAAGGCAAAAACTGAGAGGGAGACAGTCAAAGCAAGAGACAGAATTTTAATTATAGAGAACAATCTGATGGCTACCAGAGGGGAGGAGGGCAGGAAGATGGGTTAAATAGGTGTTGGGGATGAGGGAGGGCACTTGTGATGAGCACTGGGTGATGTAGGGAATTGTGAATCATATTGTACACCTGAAACTAATATTATACTCTATGCTAACTAACTGGAATTAAAATAAAAACTTAAAAAAAATAAAATAAACTTCCAGAGCACAGATCAACAGTCACTAATATGTCCTTTTAGCTTTAAATGGTTTGATTTTGTCCACTAAATTATTTGATCTGCCCGATTTTGTTATAAAGTACAAGAATTATCTATATTTCTGTTTTCAAATAGTTCATTTAATTAATTACTGAGTAGGCTCTAATTATCTATGATTTTCACATATTTCTCATAAACTGAATTCATGCGTGTGTGTGCGCGCGCAGCAGTGGAGGTGCACAGACTCTGGAGTAGGTAAAGTGGATTGGATTATTAGGCCAACCATTTAATAGTCATGGGATTGTGGATATGTTCCCTAAATTCTTTGTGCCTTAGTTCCTTGCATATACAATAGGGATAACAATAGTCCTGGATCGTAATGTTAGATGTGGATTAAAAGGGAGATAAGATGTATGGCAGAAGCTGCTAGCTGTCCTACCTTTATCCTTCCTGTTTTTCCAATGGAATGGGACATTTAATGGTCTCTAGGGTGCTCCTGGGACAGCGAATGTGGAAGGATTGGCAGAGTCCTGGCTAAGGGAACCAACAAAGGTGCCCATCACCTAGGCAGGATGGCTGCCTCAGGGCCTGGCTGAGGACAGAGCACTGTCCTGGGAGAGGTCTGCTAGCTGGTACTGGATGGCTTCCCATCCACCAGCATGTGAGTCACCTTGCTCTGCTGGGACTCGATTTGGGGGGAGTGGCTGACCGAGGTGCCGTAGACTGGCAGGCTGCTCATGCTGGGGCTGGACCAGTGAGTCCAGGGGTGGCCGGAAGTCGGTAGGGCGGCCGCACAGCCTGCAGACGCCCTCCAGCTCAGGAGCAGTTTTCTTCCTGCTCAGCCGGAGTCACTGCTCTGGGGACTCATGGGCACGAGGGCGGGCCTGCTCTCCCCTTCTTTTTGTAAAATATGTATTTTTTTAAGTTTATTATTTATTTTGAAAGAGAGAGAGAGCATGAGCAGGAGACGGGCAGAGAGAGAGAGGCAGAGAGGGAGGGAGAGAGAGAATCCCAAGCAGGCTCCCCACTGTCAGCACAGAGCCCAGTGGGGGGCTTGCTCCCATGAACCTGACATCACGACCTGAGCCAAAAGCAAGAGTTGGATGCTCAACCTCAACCGACTGAGCCACCTAGGCACCCCCCCCACCCCCACCCCTTCTTTAAGCCCACAATTAGGTTACTTTTTTCCAGCTGCTCATCCAGTCAGGCACGGCCACGAGACAAACTTGTCTCCAGAGTAACGAGTGGAAGCGACATATGAAACTTCCACATGTGGCCCATCTAAACTTCCTCCATGCTCTTTGGCTGATGTGTGCTGTTTGATGACCTTGTCAATTCTTATACCATTATCACAACTTTTTTTTTTTTTTAATTTTTTTTCAACGTTTTTTAATTTATTTTTGGGACAGAGAGAGACAGCATGAACGGGGGAGGGGCAGAGAGAGAGGGAGACACAGAATCGGAAACAGGCTCCAGGCTCCAGGCTCTGAGCCATCAGCCCAGAGCCTGACGCGGGGCTCGAACTCACGGAGCGCGAGATTGTGACCTGGCTGAAGTCGGACGCTTAACCGACTGCGCCACCCAGGCGCCCCTCATTCATTAAATTTTAAGTCTTTCTGCGTGTTTCTGAATGTTTTACTCACTTCCTCAAACGTTTTGAGGAAAAATTTGGGGAGGACTAGTTTCTTTTCTCCACCTGTCTAGCTTATAACAATTGGGCAACATTACACGAATGAAAATGTAGATGGAGTCACAATATAGCAACTCATACGCAGTTAAGGATGTATTCCACAGTGCTTCAGAGTCTCCTATCCTTTTCCCGATATAAACTTACATAGTCGGTTATGCAGACAGCCCAATGTGGGGCTCGAACTCATGAAGCGTGAGGTCATGACCTGAGCCGAAGTCGGACGCTTAACCACTGAGCCACCCAGGCGCCCCAAAGTACATACTTTTTTTTTTTTTTTAACATTTTTTTTTTTATTTATTTTTGGGACAGAGAGAGACAGAGCATGAATGGGGGAGGGGCAGAGAGAGAGGGAGACACAGAATCGGAAACAGGCTCCAGGCTCTGAGCCATCAGCCCAGAGCCCGACGCAGGGCTCGAACTCACGGACCGCGAGATCGTGACCTGGCTGAAGTCGGACGCTTAACCGACTGCGCCACCCAGGCGCCCCGCAAAGTACATACTTTTAAAGGGCATCCACGTTTAAGGTAAGAGAGAAGGAGGGACAGACATGTCCTTGATGCTTGACTTCTCCTGTGACTCCGTCACTGCTTAACATGGCCCCACTGGGTATTGGGACCTCCTTGTCTTTTGCAGACACGTATCTTTTCCTCTGCTGGGGAGGCCGGGGCCATGGGCTTTAGAATGGGGCCAGAAAGGTCCACTCCAACACTTCATTCTGGGAAGTGCCACGGGCTCTGGAATTGGACTACATGCGTGGTGTTGACGGCTGACAGGTTAGAGCTGAGTGCCTCCTGGTCATTCCTTTCAGTGGGAAGGAGCTTTTATTCCCAAGGTCACACTCACTCCCTGAGGGCAACCCAAATCCAAAATTGGGCAGATGTAAGGGTATAAAGGTGTTCAGCTTCTGTGCCTCAATTTGAGACAAACATGGAGGGCCATCCCAGATCCAAACCTCCCTGTGGCCTTGACTGTGGCAGAGCAGCTACAGTTGAACTTCATCTACCTGATCCTCCTTCACCGTTTCAAAGGTTGCGAGACTACTTACCGATAAGCTTCCTATATGCAAATCTCTGTCACAGAGTCTGTTCCTGGGGAACTCAACCCAAGCCAAATGTGTACTGGAAATACTAGACCCCGACCCCAGAGATTCCGATTTAATTGCTCTACGATAAAGTTTAAGCATTTTAAAAACTCCTCGGATAATTCTAACGTGCAGCTAGGGATGCAAACCACTGTCTTAACCCATTGAGCTTAGTAATGAAGCATATGGTGTGGCCATTCCCCTTGAGAGAGTAAACTAGTCATCTATCAGGGCAGTGCTGTTCCAACCATGATGAGGTAGCTCACCCCTGCATCTTTAATATCAACTATTCCTATTTCATGTATCTTCCTGGGACCAGTGGTGAAGACAGTTCAAATTTTTGTCCTCAGAAGACTATAAAGTGGGTCAGAATAAGACATTAATAAAATTAACTTCAAGGCTGCATTGTACCCTAGGCAGAATATTTTATCTGTATTCTATTTTCCATTTCAAATTATGCCTATCTGCATTGTTTAATAGAACTCACCAGAGATTATGCAATTAGCCCAAATAATTACAACGTGAAGGATGCCCCAAATTTGAATACTCTGAACCCCCCCTCAATTATTTCTTTCCCAGAGAGAAATTAAAGAACAAAAATGAAATCTCCTTGAATTAAAAGTTCAAAGAAATTAAACTTCAAAATGTTTGCACTTCCAAATTTCTTACTCCTCCAGATCACAGTCAGAGGGTCTAGTGCAAGGGCATGTGTAGAGATGGGTTTCCTCCTTCAGCACCTGGAACGAATTTCCTCTGGAAACGTGTGCTTTAATACCACCTCCAAAGTTTGAATAATCCAACTTCCTATCTCTCATGTGTTTCCCTTTTCCAAAGCATTTCAGTACCAGGCCCACATCAGGAGCATTTAGGAATCAGGAATATAAATCTAGCCACACATAAGTTCCCCCAAGCAACAGGATGTTTCTAGAACCTGGTGTTTTGTATGTTACCAGTGCCCACTTCTGTTACCAACCAGACAAAAGCAGACGCCGTTAGTGTAAAAGAAGTAGACATAAGAATCATAAGAGATGAAAAGGATAATGCAATTATTATTTTTGTGCTTTGTTATTTGATTACTGTTGAAGATGAATATTTTCTCATAAGTTAATTAACTTATTATTATGTGACCGTCCACAACTTGAAGTACATAATTTACACATAGAGTGTACTTAAGTGCTTTAGGGCAATGAGAAAACCATAACAACTTTGTGAACTGATTAGTTGTTGATTTATAAAACTGTACTCATCTCCAATAGGAAATTAACCTGCTCTAAGAATTTTCTGCCTAAAAAACTGTATGGTGATATTGACTAGCCAGAAGCCTTGTTAACCATATACCCTAAAGGAAGTCGAACACAAACATGCTAAAATGAAACTGCATACAATGTTTCTAAAAAGCTGAAAACTCCCAAGTATAAATATGCTTTAAATGCGAACAGTCAAGGCTTACTGTTGGAAGCTGTTCACTAGTACGGAAGAAGCAGGTCATCAGTTCACTCTACTTCTTTGTATCTAGTTAAGTTTCTCCTGTGCTTTGCTCAACCTCAACCTACCCTCATATTATTTTAATCCGATTGTCTTAGGTGTCTTCTGCACTCTTTTTTTTTTTTTTGAAGTTTATTTATTTATTTTGAGAGGCGAGGGAGAGAGAGAATCCCAAGCAGGCTCCACGCTAACAGTGCGGGGCTCTATCTCACAAACGGTGAGCTCATGACCTGAGCTGAAATCAAGAGTTGGACATGTGACCGACAGAGCCACTCAGGCTCCCCTTCCTCAGACATTCTTACTTGCGGCTCTCCTGAAATCAATCTGTTCATATGGGAAACATTAGAAACCTATGCCCAAGTAGCAGGCAGAATTTGAAATGTGTCTCACCATTATATGCCATCATCTAATATACCAAGAGGGAAACCCTCAACAATTCTGGATACACCTAGAAATAACTTGTACTTACCCTCACTTAGCTAATCTGGTCTCTATTTCTACCTTATTTTCTGACAGTCCAATTCCCCATGGGTTATGGAAACCCTGAACACCTTTTCCTCGAGGGACAGATTCTTGATTCCTGTGTGATAGCTGCTTACAATGTCTGATGGGATTCCCATAGTTACTCCTAATAGTTTGGAACTCCTTGGATACAACCACTTCCAAGGAACCACACTTGAACAAACAACATTCTTTCTGGCTGTCCCAACAGTGAGATTTCACAGTCTCAGTCCAGATTTTGGGTTTACTTGCTGCTACTATAGAACATCTCTGCCCGCCTCCCAACGCGTGCGCGCGCACACACACACACACACACACACACACACACACACACCAGTCTATCTCCATTTATATGCAGAAATGCTTTTGCTCTGTAAGTGGTGGAAGAGGGAGAAAGTTTTGATGAGAGATTTATGTGAGGAGGTATAACCACTATGGGTTTATTTCAGTGTTTTTAGTGACTAAACTATCCCCTTATGTGGTTGTACTGTAATTTATTTGATGGGCATTTACTTTGTTTTCAGGGGTTTTTTTTGTGAACAATATTAAAATGAACACCCTATTACTTATGCTTTTATATACTAGGGGGATTGCTGAGTAAAAGGACATATATAAATATCAGGGTAAGTATATACAAGAGCAAATATAAACGCAAATGTGAATACAAATATAAATCACCAGATTGCTTTCTAAACTATTTGTAATGTTTCACATCTCTACTATCACTGGGTAATTTTTCTAATATTATCCACTGAATGGGTACAAAATGGCATTTGTTACTTTAATTTAGATTTCCTAACTACAAGTAAAATTTGATCATCTCTTCATGTATCTGTTAGCCATTGGGTCTGCTCTTTTGTGAAGTGTCTATTAATCGTTTTTTGCCCATCTTCCTTTTGTATTATCTTTTCCATACTACTTCATGGTAGCTCTCTGTACACTGTAGCATTTTATTTGTTTCTATAATTTGTCTATGAATTTTGTTTGTGGTGTTTCTGTAATCAAAATTTCTAATTGTATTGTCAAATATGTTTATCTTTGGTTTCATAGCCTTTTGGTTTCCAGTCTTGGTTTAAAAGCCTCCATGAATCCCAAATTACAGATTTAATTTCATTTGTTCTCTTACAAGATTTTATGGATTGATTACATATGTAACTGGAATTTATTTGGGGGTATAAGATAAAGACCCACTACCAATAGCTTCCAGGTGGATTGCCAAATGTACTAGGACTGTTAAACAATTCTTTTCGGACAGAATCAAACAATGTACAACTGTTATGTATTAAAATCTCATAGATACTAATATATATCTCTGTACTCTTAGTATGTTCTAGTGATAGGTTTTTCTGTTTCTTTACCAAAACCTATTGATTTCATTATAGAGACTCTACATCATGTTCTTACATGTATTAAGGAAATAGTTTTCACTTCTCTTTTTATTTTTATTGGTTATTTTGGAGCATATATAATCATAAAAATTTAAGATCATTTCATAAATTTCCCAAAATAAATCTGTTGGGATCCAATATTAATTGCATTAAATTTACACATTAACTTCAGAAATTAACATTTAATGGTTTTAAATCTTCTACAGGGAGACGGTGACATAAATGTTGTCCACACAGTTGCTTATAGTTAAGAAGAATGAACTAGATCTATATATATTTATGTAGATGAAATTTATATGAAATTTATATATGAGTTTAACAAATATGTGGGAAAAGTTTGCAATCAGCAAGAATCGCGCCTCAGATAAACCTCATTGGCTACGATATTGCCAGTGCACAAAGCTAGTTTAACAAATATTTATAATGTATAGCAAAGCATTAACGTCTGGCCAATATAGATGGTGGGTACACAGGTTATATTCACTTCTGCAATTTTCTGCAAGTTTGAAGTACCTCATAATTTATTCATTACTTTTTAAGTGCATTTATTTTTGAAGTTCAGAAATCTCACTGGTATATGGCTAAGCGTTTGTTGTTTTTCTTTCACACTGCTGGCTCTTACTGTATTCTTTTGAGCTGAAAACTCAAGCTTTTTCTTTATTTTTTTTTAATGTTTATTTAGTTTTGAGAGAGAGAGAGAGACAGAGTGTGAGTGGGAGAGGGGCCGAGAGAGAGGGAGACATAGAATCGGAAGCAGGCTCCAGGCTCTGAGCAGTCAGCACAGAGCCTGACATGGGGCTCAAAACCACGGAACTTCGAGATCATGACCTGAGCCCAAGTCTGACGCTTAACCAACTGCGGCACCCAGGTGCCCCGGAACATTCAAGTTTTTATTCAGCATGGGGATACTTTTCTTCTAAGGTTCTTCCTCTGTTAGTTCTTCCTTCTCTCTATCACTTGTATCTATTAGACTATCTGGCTCTACTATTTATCTTTACTCATTATTACTGTATTGACATTTTTATACTTAAAAAATTTTTTTTAATTTTATTTATTTTGAGGGAGAGAGAACCAGTGGGGGACAGGCAGAGAGAGAGGGGGGCAGAGGATCTGAAGCAGGCTCTGTGCTGACAGCAGAGAGCCCCATACGGGGCTCAAACTCACGAAACATGAGATCACAACCTCAGACAAAGTCTAACACTTAACCGACCGAGCCACCCACGCGCCCCAACATTTTTACACTTTTGCTCTCTATTGTAAAATACCTCTTTCAGCTGATCTTCTAGATTCACTATATTCATTCTTTTAATCTGATGCTAACTGGATGTTGCATTTCAGCAAGCATTTATCCAAGAAATCTTTATTTATACTTTTCTGATATCTTTTCAATTCTAATCTAGAATTTGCCTCAGTGTGTTTCATCTTTTCTCCACTAAACGTGTTTCGATTCTGTACCGAATGTTCAGTGTTATTCCCCCTACTTCAAGCTGCTAGTTTCTCCTTAAACGTGAAGCAATTATACTACCTGCTTCTTTGTGGGCCTAAAAAGTTCTCCCTGCTTATTAGTCATCTAGAATGAGTTTCTTCAGCATCTCTATGTGTCCATCTGCCAGAGTCTCATAGGCAATGCTGGGTCAGTAGCTAGTGAGGCACAGTGAGCAGCAGGGGAACATCTCTCTCATTTGTAATATAGCAGATTAGTACAAGTCAGCTGGAAGGCCCGAATACCAGCTCATGGCAACATAACTTCTAGGGCTGGAAGCAGACAGCAGTCAAGGTTAATTCCTACCTACCATCTATGTGTGTCGAACAGATACACTTTGGCCATACGCAGATCTTCAGTTAGCAAATCCTCCCAGAGAGATAGGAGTCCTCCCAAGCAAAAGATTCCTCATTCTTGTTCCATCCCTTCACTACGATAAATAGTGAAATAGAACCTTTCTTCCAATGGATCATATCTATAAGATATGAACAAGAAGCTCAGCAGGGAGACCAAACTTTGCTGACCTGCTTTAGTACATTTAAAAAGACAACATTTAGGGGCACCTGGGTGGCTGAGTCCATTAATCGTCCAACTTTGGCTCAGGTTATGATCTCACGGTTCCTGAGTTTGAGCCCCACAATGGGCTCTCTGCTGTCAGTGCACAGCCTACTTCAGATGCTCTGTCTCCTTCTCTCTCTGCACTTCCCCTGCACTCCCTCTATCTCTCTCAAAAATAAATAAACATTTAAAAAAGAGCATGTGACATCCAGATACTTACGCCACCCTAAGCAATAAATATAAATTATTGCTATCAAGTAACAACCCAAGAGGTAATTTGTGGGAATCTGGGCACAAGTAGAGCTCCTCCAGGGACCAGGTCAAAACTCTATCTCAAGTCTCTTAAACAAATGGTGTTGAGAACACTGGGCAGCTACATGCAAAAGAATGAAACTGGACCGGTTTCTTACATCATTCACAAAAATAAATTCAAAATGAGTTAAAGACCTAAATGTGAGACCTGAAACCATAAAAATCCTTCTCTTCGAAGACAGGCAGTAATTTCTCTGATATTGGCCATAGCAACATTTTTCCAGATCTGTCTCTTGAGGTAAGGGAAATAAAAGCAAAAATAAACTATTGGGTCTACATAAAAATAAAAGGCTTCTGGGGTTCCTGGGTGCTCAGTCAGTTAAGCGTCTGACTCTTGATTTCAGCTCAGGTCGTGATCTCACCAATCTCTCTTTCCCTCTCTCTCTGCCCCTCCCCTGCTCGCTCTCGCTCTCTCTCTCTCTCTCTCTCTCTCTCAAAATAAATTAAAAATTTTTATAAAATTAAAAAATAATGAAAAGCTTCTGCACAGTGAAGGAAACAATCAACAAAACTAAAAGGTAACCTACTAAATAGAAGATATTTGCAAATGACATATCTGATAAAGGGTTAGTATCCAAAATATATAAAGAACTGATACGACTCAATACCCTTAAACCAAATAATCCAATGAAAAAATGGGCAGAAGACATGAACAGAAATTTCTCCAAAGAAGATATCCAGATGGCCAATAGACACATGAAAAGATGTTCCACATCACTCATCATCAGGGAAATACAAATCAAAACTACAATGAAGTATCATCTCACCCATGTCAGAATGGCTAAATTCAACAACACAAGCAACAACAGGTGTTGGTGAGGATGCAGAGAAAGGGGAACCCTCTCGCACTGTTGGCGGGAATGCAAACTGGTTCAGCTACTCTGGAAAACAGTAGGGAGGTTCCTCAAAAAGTTAAAAACAGAACTACCCCGTGATCCAGTCATCGCGCCGCTGGGTATTTACCTAAAGAATACAAAAAGACTAACTCAAAGGGGTATATGCGCCCTGATATTTAGAGCAGTATTATCTGCAATAACCAAATCATGAAAATAGCCCATGTCTATCAACTGATGAATGGATAAGGAAGAGGTGGTATAAAAATACAATGGAATATTAATAAGCCATCAAAAAGAATGAAATCTTGCCATCTGCAATGACATGAATGGAGCTAGAGAGTATAAGACTAAGCTAAATAAGTCAGAGAAAGAGAAATACCGTTATGATTTCACTGATATGTGGAATTTAAGAAACAAAACAAACAAGGAAAGGGGGGAAAAGAGAGACAGAGAGGCAAACCAAGAAACAGACTCTTAACCATAGAGGACAAACTGATGGTTACTAGAGGGGAAGGTGGGGGATGGGTGAAATAGGCGATGGGATTAAGGAGGGCACTTGCTGTGATGAGCAGCGAGTGATGTATGGAAGTGTTGAATCACTATATTGTACTCTTGCAACTAATATAACTGTGTATGTTTACACCGGAATTAAAATAAAACAACTTAATAAAAAATGTATCTCAGGGTTGATTTCCCTTCACAGAGTACCCAGCATAGAAGCCAGGAATACATGGGCACCTTGTAGATTTCATTCTATGGGCGTCTCCTCAGATGACAATGCTTGACACGGACATAGACATGACCACGGGAGGTACTGTCATCAGCGAATTTCTCCAGGAGGCTTTTCCAGCAGTGGACGTAAACGAGCAGGAAAAAGAACAAGAAAGCAAGATCAAGGTGGATACTATGCAGTGAACAGAGCTTCCAGACAGTCAGACTTGGTTGTGATTACACATGAGAAATCCTTCTTTGAGAACCTGCAGAAATAACTGAGGTACATTGTGGGCAAGAGGACCAATCATGTTGTTTGTATCTAGGCACTAGATATTTGGGTAGCTTGGTAATAATAACAAGCAACACTTATCGCGTGATTTCTATGTGCCAAGAAATGTGCCACATGACTTCTTCTACTTGTATTAATTTATTTTATCCTCTCACTCACTCTCTGTGTTTATTACTGCCGTTACGCCCTATTTTACAGGCGAGGAAACTGAGACTAAAGAGGTTAAATGACTAGTCTAATGTCACAAATCTTCAAAATCTGGGTACTTTTACTCCCCACTTTCCGTATCATCATATATATTTCTGTGTGAACCGGGAACTTCACACAGGGTAAATATTGAGGCCGGTAACACTACCTGTCTGTAAATTAACAGGCACTGAAAAGAGTTTCAAAAGACACAGAAACATCCTCTGAAAGAGACAAGCCAGGTAACTAGGGGTGAAGTGGTCAACGAGTTAGTCAAAGGCTGTCACAAGGAAACCAATCACAGACCCGCTACAGGATCCGATGTGAGTGACATCTATTAAAAGATACCGCAAACACTGAAGACACATCCATGTGAAGATGTACCAAAGGCTTTTTTTTGGCTCAAGATGGTAAACTGACCATGAATTTAATCCAAGTTCAACAGGCAAGCACTGAATATGTGCCTTGGATTTCACCGAAAATAAACTGATGAATGCTCACAGGAAGTGCTGAATGACTGGATTCGAGCAAAGGTAAAATGGGCAAAATTTGCGAAACAATAGATTTCCAAAACTTTTTCATCGTGGGGATAAGAAAACTGCAACTTCACAGGAAACGAAGCTAGCCTCTTGATAACTAACTTTGTAGAAAAGTTCCTAAGGAAAATTCAGAAATACTACTTTGAATGAGCTAAGCTGCCCAAGTTCTAGGCTTCAGATCCTTGAATTGGCCTAAATCCTCTGAACTGCCACAGCCAAATAACCAATTGCTCTTTGTGCTTATATGAGGTTCTTTACATATGTAAAGAAATCTCAGGGATCTCAACACAACCACCAACCTTATTAACTGCAATGTCCATCAAGCAGAATGAATGGGAATCAATTCATAAACTCTCTTTTAGAATTCAGAGTGGGTTACAGAAAGCAGACCCAGACATTTTTTGTCACGATTAGAGATACAAGTAATACGTTTCAGAAAAGTAACTTTTCACCAAAAAGAGAAACAAGGGAAATGGATACCTAACCTCAACTGCTCTTCCTTATAAGCAAGTTAGCAGTTAATAAGTGATAGTTCATAGAGTCGGGCACAAAATACTATTAACATATATTAGGTTGCTTTGCGATCAATCTTGAAGCCTTCTATTATAGTCATACAATCACTACAGCTATAGAAATAGGGATCTAATGTAGATTTCTTGTGTTTGCTTAATCACTAAAGACGTTAAACTATAATCCATCCACGTATTCACCCACTCAACCACTATTTATTGATCTCCCACTATGAAATGGGGGCAGAGCAACAAACAAAACAGACAAAAATCTTTTTCCTAACCAACACTGTAAGAATTGTATTTGAAGAAAATAATTTCCCTTTTCCTTAGTGATATTTCCACAGTGGCTTCCTGACAAAAGTGTTGTTCTAAATGCACACGGAGAAAATTTCATTAGTCTTGACCAGGGGTTAGAAAACTTTCTCTACAAATATACAGATAGTAAATATTCTCAGCACAAATACTTGACTTTGCTCTTGTAGCAACAAAGCAGCCATAGATAATATGTAAATGGATGAGTGACTGTGTTCCAATATAACTGTGTTTTACAAAATCGGACAGTAGGCTGGACTTGGCCTATGGGCTCTAGTTTTTTGACTCCTGGTATCATTCTCCGGTTAAAAGAAAAAACCTTAATTTATTAGAAATGGATTTTCAGATGAAGTGACTTACTTTTACAGTGAAATTATACATACATACATAGATGGCCTTAATAAATTAAGGTACAAGATTCTCTGAACTTGCAATCTTTGCATTTATGAATCATAAATCGATTCAATTAATGACAAATAATTGATGGCAGAAAGCTGTTGAATTGTGCCGCCAGGAAAACCCAGGGAAAATCTGTCTTTAGATCAAGCTCATACTGGAAGACATTTTTCTCACCAAAAAGATCCAAAAATTCTTTCCGATTCCAAAAATTCAAAAAACTGTGGTCACATAGAGAGCAGTGGAGCCACCAAAAGAGTGCAAATATGGTTACGTAACATTCTGATTTGAAATACAGAGCTGCAGCATACCTCTAGAGATGGAGGTTTTATACACTTGAGAAAAACTCAAATTCTAAGAATTCCATTCCTAGCCAGTGCATAAGCAAAAACATAAGACTTCACAATAATATCCCTGGAAACCCTCATTACTAAGTACGAGTAGGACAGGAGCAATGGGACACACAGACTAGGCAGGGCCCATATGAAACCAGAACCCTTCCCTTAGTCATACTGATGAAGGTTATCAGCAATCCCTTACTGAGGAAGAACCACAGAATGAGAATCCCAGCCCCCTCCGCATCTTGTTTCTTATTCCAGAACACGGCATTAGCCATTCTCAACTGATACTTTTGTAATCTTCATGGAACTCCTGAGTCAAAAAGCCTCTGTGAGTGCAATTAAATATTGATACCTGAATGTTTCAGACCCTGCCTGATTATTAGAGTGTAGACTCTGCCCACAGAAGCCAACTCTAATGGGTTTCTACTGATCCACGATGGGACAACGTGACGATCAACAAAGATAATAAGTGCGTTGAACTGATAAACATAAAGTACATAAACATCTTTGAGTTCATAATACTAAATAATAACTCACTGGACACTGTTGGAGATTGTAGACAACTCATTACTATGCAAATCGATAGAGGGGAAAAAGTAAACATTTACCTTACCTTTCTTATGCAGCCTCAGGGTATCCAAATAGTTGAAAAAAAAAAACACATTTATTTTTTATAGTAGGATTCTAGCGAATAAAGGCAGAATGAAGGATGGTATTAGGAAAAACACTTTTGCAACCCTGAATATCATAATGGAACAAAGCCATTATCATCATTGTTAAAACCATCAGATGAAATATTGATGAGAACTTTATGTTGGAGAGATCAGGCTGATACACCTGAAGGCACTGATGAATCTTGATATCACTAAAAATGGGACATCCAGATATTAATTGTCTCATGATTTCTTGCAAGAGAAAGTACACAAAACCATATACAAAGTACTCATATAAAATACAACTTAACCTGAATCTAATCATGCTTCCAGATCTAACTCATAGTTTGCAGAAAATACAAGATAAACGTACCACAAAATATCAGCAAAAACCAGGATGGGAACCGTTCGACAGGACAAAGGACCTATTTTCTCTAATAAATTCATTACATGATAAAGAGGGACTTGGGGACTATTTCAGAATAAATGAGACAAGACAGATCAATCAAATGAAAACCAGCTGTAAAGAGACATTTTAAGACAATCAGGGCTATCAAAACATGAACTGAGTATTACATGATTTTAAGTATTATTAATTTTGTTAGATGTGATAGTGACATAACGGGTATGCCAAAAAATGTTCTTAG
This sequence comes from Herpailurus yagouaroundi, assembly GCF_014898765.1. Lineage (NCBI taxonomy): Eukaryota > Metazoa > Chordata > Mammalia > Carnivora > Felidae > Herpailurus > Herpailurus yagouaroundi. Next base: position 5,987,758 of record NW_024420501.1, read on the forward strand.
AAGTTAGCAATGCATACAGAAGTACTTACAGGTTAAATTATGTGATGTTTGGAATTCAATCTAAAATACTCCCCCCTCAAAATGTGGGGGGACTAGATGATACAAGGTAAAATGTTGGTAATCATTGAAACTGGTTAATGGATACATGGGAATGCATTATAGTAACATTATTTATTCTAATTTTATGTAGGTTTGCCAATTTGGGGGGATAAAGAGTTAAAAGATGCTGGTACCCAGACTGGCAAAACCAAATAATTTACACTCAATATCGAAAGTTAACAAAATGAGACTTGTTTTGAATTGGATCAGCTTATATGCTATACTCACGTACAATCAAGGATGCTATTTTTTATTTGAAATTACTCAGTATTTTGGCTCAATTTTCTAGTCATTAATTACTAAATAGTCAATAGCTAGATTTATACTTCATCAAGCCATTTCCCGCTTTGCCATTATAAAGATAAAGATCTGTGTTTCATCCTCTGTGTGGACATTCATGTTAATCAAATTATCAATATCTGTTCAAATCTCAAAAACTAAACATCATATAAACACAAAGAGCTGTTGATTATTAAGAAGTCAGAGACAGGTCAATGCACTGAGAATGTGTTTGTGCAGACATAGAGTCAATCATGCTTTCATTACCAAAACCTCGGTATGTAAGAATCGTTAAATGGTATTTTTAAACACGGGCATAGCAAAGACAAAGCAGTAGTGACATGGAACCCAACATGAACACATTTCAAAAGACTATGACAAACGACACCAAATCCCAGGCGGAGTATCTCTTCATAGAGTAGCGCGTCTTTATAGAGAAACGAGAGGTACATTTTAATTTTCTTCTTTGATTTCCTTTGCATTTTAAAATTTCTCCAACAAAGACATATCACTTGTGAAATCAAAGTTAATTTTGAGAAAATAAATGCAGACATACGTGGGGAGATGTCCGACATTCATCAGATGACATCCTGTGAATGTGAGTTTAGTCTATATGCAAGAAATACAAAGAAAAGGCATTCAGGATCGGAAAAAGGACAAGACTCTCAGGCTGGTAAAGGCTCTATTCTCTAAAAATATTAACGGGGTGTCCGGGTGGCTCAGTCAGTTAAAAGTCCAGCTTCGGCTCAGGCCAGGATCTCACGGTTTGTGAGTTCACGAGTTCGTGAGTTCAAGCCCGGCAGTGGGCTCCCTGCTGTCAACATGCAACACGGAGCGCGCTTTGGATCCTCTGTCTCCCTCTCTCTCTGCCACTCCCCCATGCTCGCTCTCTCTCCCTCTCTCTCAAAAATAAACATTTAAAAGAAATATTAAGAAATAAGATGATGTAGCTACAGACAACCTTTCTAGAGAAGAACAGGAAAGTTTTGCTTGTTGAGGTTGTATTACGGACCAAGTCACTTGCAAAGACCACTTAGTCAGGAGCTTTTGCCTGTTTTTGTTTATTGCTTCATCCCTGGGACTTCGAGAGTAGCTGGTGCATAGTTGGCACTTACATATTGGTTGAAGGGAGGACTAAATGAGGGTATTTCCTCAGTCTCTGCAAATAATCCTTTGAAACAGGTGATGACGGAGGGATGGTAGAGAGGTAAGTAACTTGCGCGAGGTCACAGAGGCAACGGAGACTGGAACCAAAAGTCCCTGACTCCAAAAGTGGTTGTGCCGTCCACACAAACTCACTGAAACTGAGTGTTTTGTAATATTATGTACATGTTACTAGTAAGATTCAGGAACACCAGTAGGTATCATTTGGAATCAGTCAAACTACAACGAATACTAGAAAAGTCAGTCTTACTCTTCCAGATTGTAGCATGTGACGAGATTACACAGAAACGGAGAAGGTACTGAAGAGAACCGTCAACAAAAGACCTAGAAAATAAATCTATGTAACGTGACCCCGTAGGTGTGCTAAACTGTGCAATCCCAAATTTAAGGCTTGCAAAACTTCAGGAAACGGAAAGAAGATCCCATGACGTTGAAGGCACAGACATTTAAAGTCATAGTGAAGGCTGTAAAAGGAATTTCAGGAGGGGGAACAAAGTGAGGAAGACTGAGAAAAAAGCACTCAGATCTACTCTAACATCTTACTGAATTCCTGTCCTCCTGTTACCTCACGTCCAAACAAGTGGCTATATTAGTAAAGGAGACAGACATTTATCTTTTTTTAATTGTAAAAAAATATTAATTTTTTTTTTTAATTTTTGAGAGAGAGAGACAGAGTGCAAGTGGAGGAGGGGTAGAGAGAGAGGGAGACACAGAATCCGAAGCAGGTTCTAGGCTCTGAGCGGTCAGCACACGGCGCCACACGGGGCTCGAACTTGTGAACCACGAGATCATGACCCGAGCCGAAGTTGGATGCTCAACTGACTGAGCCACCCAGGCGCCCTGACACACACTTATCTGCTGAACCATGCCCCCAGTCTCTTGTTTTCCGAAAATGTTCCTTTCTTCCTGCCCCTCACCCCCCTCTCCAGCATACAAGGTTACAGAGAGCAGCTATCTTTTCACAATATCACCCTATCTTCTTTTACCACAATTTTTGGTCCCAGAATTGGGTGTCTGAACCAAAAATGAGAACCCCTCCCCCACGAATTTGATAAAGGTGCTGTAAACCCTAAGAAGTGTGCAAAAAGAGAGCAAGTCTATATCAAAATTGAGGAATCAAGCAGACAAGCAATGTAGTAAAGACAACACAAAGAGAAAGACCATTCCTGGTTCTGTAAGATGCCCCACTATTCTTATAAAAAATCCTTCTCCCTTTTCATAAGCCAGCTACAGCAGAACTTAGTTATCTCCAACAAAATTCCTGTCTAATATAACCAGAATCCTGTAAACTCAGTTTTGGCGTGGCATGCAGTGTTAGTCATTAATCATCTGACTTCCGCTCAGGTCACCATCTCATGGTTCATGAGTTCGAGTCCCACATCAAGTGAGCTCAAGCCCTGCTTCAGGTAAGCATGAGCCCCGGGTAAGCCCTGCTTCTCTCTCTCTCTCTCTCTCTCTCTCTCTCTCTCTCTGCCCCTCCTGGGATTCTCTCTCTCTCTCTCTCTCTCTCTCTGCCCCTCACTTGCTTGTGCTCCCCCGCCCCAAAATAAGTAAGAAAAAAAAAAGCCATTTTTGGCTTTCACATTCTCAAATTGCACAGGTACTTATGGTATTCTAATGGAACAATATGCACATAAAACAGACTCAGTTATGGTTACAATGCAAGCCCCATGAGGGCAGAGATCTTTATTTTGCTCACTGATTTATCTTAAGTGTCTAGAACAGTGCCTGCCACACAGCGGGTGTTGAATGGGTGTCGCATGAAGATAAAGGTTTATAGGAGACCAGTGAGCCATCTGTTTCCGTATGTCGGTAAAGCCAGATGATAGATAATTGGGAAGTATGAATGTTATGTAGAAAGATTTCGGAAGCCTATGACGAACCACTAATATAATGAAAGTTGGGTTTAAGAAAAATATTTCAAAGGATTTCCACTGATTTTGAGGTAAATAGAAAAATCCTTGGAATTGACTATAAAAGCCTATATGGACTGGCCCTCCATGACATCATCCATGAAACTCTCAGCAAACTCCTTGTCAAGTCAATGCTTAAGCCACACACCTTGCTTGCTTGGTTTTCTGTTTGTCTGTCTGTTTGTTTGTTTGTTTCTTAATATGCCAACTGCACTCATGCCACAGAGAATTGTATATGCTATTTCCTCTACTTGGAAAAATACTCCTTCCCCAAATTTCCTAAGTAAACCCTACCATTCCTCCAGATTTTAGCTTGATTATCACTTCCTGTTGAATGTTTTCCTTGTCACCATCAAGGCTGAAATTGTATATTCATGTAATTTTTAAAAATTAGCATCCATCTTTCCAATCCGACTGTATGAGGCAGAGAATGTGTCTCCCTTTGCTTTGCAGGAGGAGCCTCTGCTTCTGGGATAATACCCAGTATATACAAGCTGCTCAATAAAAACAATCTAATTAATGAGTGAATAAGTAAACACAATTCTGGCAGTCATACTCAGGATTAATCAGAAAAAGCAAACTGTATGTACTTACACAAAGAAAATGAAAACACAAATTCAAGAAGATATATGCATTCCTATGTTTACTGAAGCATTATTTACAATAGGCAAGATACTGAAGCAACCCAAGTGTCCAGTGATAGATGAATGGATAAAGAGGATGTGGTGGGTATATATACGCAGACACTGGAAGATTACACAGCCATAAAAAGGATGAGATCTTTCCATTAACAACAACATGGATGAACCTAGAGGGCAGTATGCTGAGATACATTGGGCAAAGAAGAAAAATACCATATGATTTCACTTTTATGTGGAATCTAAAAAACGAAACGAACACACAAACCAAAAGCAGAATCCGACCTATAAATACACAGAACAAATTGATGGTTGCCAGAGGAGAGTATGATGGGGGGCGGGCCAAATGGGTGCAGGGAGGGGGCGGTACAAACTTCCAATTATGGAATGAATAAGTCACGAAAATAAAAGGTACAGCATAAGGACATATAGTCAATTGCACTGTAATAGCATTGTGTGGTGACCGATGGTAGCTACACTTGTGGTGAGCACGGCATAATGTATAGAGTTGTTGAATCGCTACATTGTACACCTGAAATTAATGTCACATTGTGTGTCAACCATACTCAGAAAAGAAAAGAAAAAGAAAAGTGTAAGATGGGGATGTCAGATGAGGGACAGTACTTACAACTGTGGTATAAGGATATTAACTTCTAGACCAGGATTATGGCAATGGAAATGGAGAGCAAGGTATAACTGTGGGGCTACTTTTTATTAGCTTATTTTTTTCCTATAAAGCAATAAGTATTTATTATAAAAACCTCGCACAGCTCAGAAGGGCACCAAACGAAGAATAAAAGCGAAGGATAAAAGTCCCCCGTCCTCGTCCCCTGAATCCCGTGTTCTCGTACAGTCATTGCTAACAGTTTTGTTGGCCTTCAGAGCAAACGTGTTTGTTTGTATACAAACATATATGTTTTCATGGTACACGTGAAATTTTATAAGGTATCTCGTTTTGCCTCTACTTATCTATTTTCCATCCCCCTCCACCCTGCTCTTTTCGTAAGCAGACTGAAGTATACAGATGACATCACCCAAGGTCTCTTGCCCTCTGATTTCCAAAGGGTTTAGCCAGTGGGAGGCTCTGGGAGAAGATGAGAAGAAGGTGAGTTACACAGGAACTGGTATCTCTGGGCTCCCTCTTTGCAAGGGTGCTTTACCTTTGCTGCGTCCCTCTGCAGAAGAAACTACTCTTCGTGCTAGTGCTATGACCCACCTGCATCTTGGTAATTAACTGCTTTATAAATAAACCCTCTTCACATTATCCTAATTTGGTGGATCATCAGTTTCCTGCTGGGATCTGACTGATACAGGTATCATGCTCTATATAGTGTCGTGTCCTTGATTTTTCCACTGGCATCATCTTACTGCTTCTGTGAAGCAAATTGTCCATATTCCAACATCTCTGTAGTTGGGATGCATCTTACAATTCATATTACATCACAGCCTAACTCTCAGTGTTTTTACTTCCTTACTGGTATACAAAATAGTGATGCCTCTTAGAATGGATGAAATACAATGAGATATCTTGGACTTCTACGCGTATCTGTACAAAAAGATACGGTACAGAACATGTGATGGGGAAAATTCGTTGTGGGGGCTTCTGGGAGATAAGGCAAACAGAACCACATATTCAAGCCCAGATACCTGAGAGAATAGCAGTGCCACCGACAAAATTAGGGCCCTGCGCAGGGGCAGCTGGTTTTCATAGAAGACACTACTGAATTTTCAAAAGTCCACTGGGTACTTGGAGGTAAAAGCATTAAGGCTGAGATTAGAAAGCATCCCTGGGAATCATAATAAACTTCTGAGAAGCCAGTGTCCTTGGTGTGTACTTGTCTTAGCTCAGGCTGCCATGACAAAATGCCACAGACTTAAAAAGTAGACATTTATTTTCTCACAGTGCTGAAGGCTGAAGTTCAAGATCAAGGTGCCAGCATGATTTGGTTCAGGGGAGCGATGTCTTCCTGCCTTGCAGACGGAAGCCTTCTAACTGTGTGCTCACATGGCCTTTCCTTGATACACAGACAGGGAGAGAGGGACAAGGAGACGGGAAGGCCAAGAGAAGCACTCTTTTCTCACAGAGCCACCAATCCTACTGCATTAGGATCCCACCCTTATGATCTCATCTAAACCTAATCACTTGCCATAGGCCCCATCTCCAAATATCATCACACTGGGGGCTAGGGCTCCAACACATGAATTTGAGGGGACACAATTCAGTCCATAGCATTCTGTCCCTGGTACCCACAAATTCACATCCCTCTTACGTGCCAAATGCATTCAATCCATCCCAACAGCCCAACAACTCTTAACTTGTTCAAGCATCAACTATAAAAGTCCACAGTCTCATCTAAAGAAGATATGGGTGAGATTCGGGGTACAATTCATCCTGAGACAAAATCGCTCCCCAACTGTGACCCTGTGAAACCAGACAGGTTTTGAGCTTCTAAAGTACAATGGTAGGACAGGTACTGGGTAGACATCCCCATTACAAAAGGGAGTACTCAGAAGGAAGACGAGAGCGACAGTCCCAAGCAAGTCCAAAACCTATCAAAGCAAAGTTCATTAGAGCTTAAGTCTTGAGAATAAAACTTTCTGACTTGATGTCTTGCCTTCCAGACCTGCTGGAGTAGCAGCATTACCCCCATGGCTCTACCAAGCTTGTCCCAGTTCCTTTGTGTGAAAGTATTCGGGGACACCTGCCAAAACTCATAGCTTTCTCAATTACCAAGTAGTCTGTAAACCAGACAATGTCAGCCAATTTCTAATTTTTACACTATTTCCTATCTTCACACTAGTGAGAAACAAGGATACACGGAGGGTTGAAATCGAGTCAAGGAAATAGATGGAGCGACAGCTATGTATGAAGGTGAGTTCGGGATATCTGGTGACTTTTCCTAGTAGTCGAGAGCTGATTTTCCACGTTGACCTTTGGTATCTTGCCAAAATGGTCACAACAAATTAGTACAATTCATTGTTGCCATTCCATCCTGGCTGACCACTTTATTCCCTCTTGGCCTAGCTGAAAACTTCTGTCATCCATTCAACTCGTTCAATCGTTAATTCAAGTATATTTTGATCACTTTCACGCCAAATAAAAGCCTGAGCTTTTTTTAATACAACGGGGAATATGACAGGTGCTAACCTTACTGAGCTTAGACACTAGTGGGGTTTACAGAGAAGTAAACAGAAAATTACCACGCAATGTGATGTGTGTGGATGGGCAGTGTTCTGGGTGCTGAGAGAACACAGCGGGGGGGGGGGGCATCTATCCAAGAATGAAAATGTGTTGGAATGGGAGATGTTAGAGTGGTTCAGTCGAGGAAGGAGTGGAGTGTTCTGGGCAGAAAGAATAGTGTGTGCACAGGTTTTGAGTTCACAAAAAGAATGTAGCAGGCTTAGGGAAATTCAAGACATTTGACTCCTAAATCACTCAATTAATTAATGGTAACCTTGGTCTGGAACAGTGATTGCCAACCGGGAATGACTTTTACCTTCCGCCCAACCCCTAGGGACATCTGGCAACATCCAGAGACATTTTTGGTTATCACAACTGAGTGGGAGTTGCTATAGGCATCTGGCGAGTAGTGGCTAGGGATGCTGTTAAACATTCAGCAAGGCACAGGAATGCCCACCCCCTGCTATAAAGAATTATTTGGCTCAAAATAGTGCTAAGGTTGAGAAAACTTGGACTAGATCTCACCATGCCCCAATAGTCACTTGTTACAAATGTAAGTACGTTATTAATACTAAAATGATGTATTTAATGACTATTTCCTCTGCTCTACAGAGACTCCATGACGTCCAAGACTACGTTCTGTTCATCGCCATGTACATAATGTCTAGCATATTTTTTAGCACATAGTAGGCATCCACTGATTTGCTTAAAGGGAGATTAATGATTGACCAGGGACAGGGGTGGGCAAAAGTTAAATGAATTGCAAGGAGGTGCCAGATCATGTAGGGCCATATCTCAGGGGACAGATACAAAGGGTGCTTATAGAGTACTGAGGGGGGAGCCTTTCCCTTAATGTATTATTAGCCATCTTCCTAGTGTTTGATGTGGAAAGTTGACATTTTCTCAAAGTATTGCAAAATGATATGCAAAAGCAATTTTGAAAGGAGTTCACTAACCCTTGATTCTGAGCACATTATCACTGTAACCCACTCCTTTAACCGCAGAAGCATTTGTTATTTGTGTGGAATTTCCGGAGGTGCCACTGCTGTTTCATGAAGGGGCTTAGACTTTTTCATGGGAAGAATGGGCAGTGACATGACTAGACTGTCATTTTAGAATAGTAAGTCTTGCTGTGGTGTTAAAGTGGCTTAAAGGAGGAAAGACTGAATGCAAAGAGAACAGTTAACAGACTGCCTTAATGCAACAAGAGATTGTGGGGGCTGAGAAAAAAACAGAGGCAGTAGAGTTGGAAAGCAGTGTGTGTAATTTTAGATCTATTTGAAAGGGTTACAAGTACGTAAAAGAAGAAGTCAAAAATGATCTTACATTTCTACCCTGGTAAATTAGGTGGATGTGACAGGAAAGGAAATGGAAGAAGAACAGATTTGAAGGTGAAAATGATTTGTTTTAAATATGTGGAGATTAGGGCATATGAAAACCCTTTGCGTGGAGACAGCTTGCATCTTGTTGCTGACGTTACTCTGAAGTCCAGGGGCTGGTCTGGGCTGGAGATGTGGCTTTGTAATTCGACGGAACATTGCTAATATGAGCTCTGCCAGCGTCTCAAAGCACCCAGGCAGTAACAAGGAGGAGAGCATAGGAGGGATTTGGAAGTATGAAAGCAGAGGCAGAGATCACCAAAGAAGAGTTTGGAAGAATCTGCCACGTAGAAGGAAAACCACGAGAGTATTTGGTCACAGAATCTAAGGAAGGAGAGATTTTTTAGAAATAAGAAAGCAGTTAATTGTATAAAGTAAGGGAAGATGAATGGGTTTTGAAATGGGTGGTCACTAAAGAAACTATCAAGAACATTTTCACGCAAATAATGACTCCAAAAGGAGTGGGTTGAGATGTGAACAGGAAGGGAGGAAGTTCAAAAAGATGCTTAAACTTTAAGAAGTTTCACTCTAAAGGTGAGGAGGAAGACAGGACTAAGGTTGGAAGGAACTGGATATTGAAAAGAGGATTTTTTTTTTTTTTTTTAAAGATGAGAGACACTTCAGTAGGTCTAAATGCTAATAAAAGAAGGGGCACCTGGGTGGCTCAGTAGGTTAAGCGCTCGACTCTTGGGTTCAGCTCGGGTCATGATCTCACGGTTCGTGGGATCGAGCCCCGGGTTGGGCTCTGCACGGATGGTGTGGAACATGCTTGGGATTCTCTCCCTCACTCGCTCTCTGCTCCTCCCCTGCTCGCCCTCTCTCTCTCTCAAAATAAATAAATAAGACACCAGGAGAGATTCAGCAGAGCTGGACCACTCACCGGCAGCTAATGTAAATGGGACCCTTCGGACCAGCACTGGCCATTCCGAACATCCCCCCGGCCCTCCAAGCTCCTTCTTCATCACCCAACAGATGGTGTTCTTCTCCGCTTCACGGCAAAGAAAGGCATTTCTAAGCATGACACCTGAGCCAGAAACCAGAGAGGAACAGCTCTGGCTCCAGAATAATCCCACATGTCCGTGTCGAGGAGGTTGGTGGAACAGGTAAGAGCCGAGCCTCAACGGCAGACAGATCCGATTTAGCACCATCTGTCTGCCACGTGCCAACTACCTGAGCTCGAACAAGTGGCATGACCTCTTTTGTCGTCTATCAAACTGTGTGTAATACCAGTGCTTCCTCACCCCTGGTGCTGTGCTAAGTTTTAACTGAGGTAACGAACGACCCCGCACAGGGTCTGGCACGCAGTAAGCATGTCATCGGTGGCCGGCAAGAAGAAAGATAAATGGGACATAGAAACACGGGCAGAGGCCGAAAGAGAAGCTGCAAGGGCCAATGCATTTGGGAAAATTTGTTTCAAAGAAACGTTCGTGGAAATATCCGTGAGAATTTTTTCCTATGAGATTGAGAGAATTTCAAAAAACAACGCTTAGAGCTGACAAGGGTGTGGGCAAATACATATAGTACACGTTTGCTTTTCCTTGGAACAAAAATTGATATCGCGTATCCGAATTGATAGAAAACATCTGAAGGGAAAACTAGTATGATTCCAAAGCCTTTACCTGGAGCCCTTCAACCCACAAATTCCACTTTCAGGAATTTATCCTGAGGACAAAGTCATCTCTTAACCAGATAATTACGCACATGTGTATGAAAAATGCTTTTTATCATAGTGTTATTATAGAGGAAAGAGCCACAATCTAATATCCTTTAACAGAGGATTGCTTAAATAAGCCGCGGTATATCCCTTCTATAGGATCCTGTGGAGCCGTCATAAGAGACGATGCAATGCATATGTGAAAGTGTATTTATGATATATTGAAATGTAAAAAAATAAAAGCATGTTACCGAAGTGTTTGTGTATATCATGGGATGATTTTCTCTAAAATTAAAAGTACACTTGTGAGTGTATTCATATATTTTGCAAAAAGTCTGCAAAGACCAAAATATTAATAGTGGATGGCCCGAGGTGATGAGATTACAAATTATCTTTATTATACTTGTTTTTATGACTTTTCTGAATCTTCACAGAGAATATATTCATCTTATTATTGAAGAACAAGGTATTTCTAAAAGTGAACTATAGGGGCGCCTGGGTGGCTCAGTCAGTTAAGCGGCCGACTTCGGCTCAGGTCATGTTCTCGTGGTCTGTGAGTTCGAGCCCCGCGTCGGGCTCTGTGCTGACAGCTCAGAGCCTGGAGCCTGTTTCAGATTCTGTGTCTCCCTCTCTCTGACCCTCCCCTGTTCATGCTCTGTCTCTCCCTGTCTCAAAAATAAATAAAACGTTAAAAAAAATTTTAAAGTGAACTATATTTTCATCTATCTGGGTATTCCATCTAGACAATGACAAAAAAAATGGACTGAGTTTGTTTTTAATGGAGGTAATGTCTTTTTTTATTCTACCTATGGACTCAACTGTTGGAACAGCTTAGAATGCCAGGAACACATGCTTTTGAGAATTTAACTGTGTCTAGGTTTTAATACCAATTGAAACCAGTTTTATAATACTAACTCCATTTCTCTCTCTTCACACACACACACACACACACACACACACACGCACGCAGGCACCTCTGAATCTCTATAAAATAACACACACTCCATAGCAGAGATGTGGGGATGTCTTTAATGCATAGTTGATTTTGAAGAATGGTGCTAAGCTACTTCCCAGATTTTACAATGTTTCTTTTCCTAAAATGCCTCTGTTGAATTGGAGTCTATGCACCCCTGCCTGGCAGAACTAGGCCCGTTCTTCGTAGAGGCCTGTGCTATGGACGCCTACTTACTCTAGAGACCTGATTCTAGTTTGTTGTGTGACCCAGGGTAAGTTCTGTCCTTTCCTGGGGCTTCAGTTACCTTATGTGTTGAGTCAAAGTGGTGAATTAGATGACCTCGGAGGTTTCTTATGTCCCTAACACACTCAGGTCTTTGATAAACTAATTTGCGTCAAAATGCAAATGTCTAGTGGTCTCCAGTGTCAAACTTGGGTAACAGGGAATTTCAAAGAAGTTACAATTTCTCCAGTAACCCTATGTGAAGTGTCCGGAGAAGCCAGGGACCTCTTTTAAACTAACAAACATCTATGGTCTCTGATCTGCCAAGGGCTTTGTTATGATACACACTACTCGACTTGCATCGTCTGCTTTTTGAAATTAATGCTAATTAGTTGTGTCCTGAAGGTTAAACATTAAAGTCTGTGGATGTAGGTATTTCAATATTTGCACTAACCATCCATGGTTAAATCCACCTCCGTGTGTGTGTGTGTGTGTGTGTGTGTGTGTGTGTGTGTGTACGTGTGTGAGTGTGCTTTAGGTAGCTTGGGAATTCACATGAAATGGATCAGTAATATGTCTGTTTATATACATATATATTTTCCCCTTTTGATGGCGTCTAAAAAGTGCATCACTTTACAAAAACTTATGATCTGAAAATCCAAACATCCAGAGCATACATACTAGCAGCAAGTGACTGTAGGTTCATTTCCAACTTTTGCCAACATATAATCACGCTTCTTGGTCATATCAAGTCTATTGCATCCTTACAACAGTACAGACACCGGAGACGATGACTTCGTCTCACACATATGATATGTACCTTCCTTTCCGCCACGTATTTAGAGAAGCTTGTGTGCATGTGTGTGGGGGGATGTTTTTGCTGTTGTTTCTTATTTCTTTTCTGAGGTGATTTTGCCTGCCCAGAAGCCAGAAGACACCTTAAAACACTTTGTCACCTATAAACTAGTTACAACTGATGTTCAAAAACAGAAACAAAATCAAACCCAAAAGCCAACGTAGTCGCACCATCCCGGCAGGACAAAGCTCAGCCTGCCAATTCTCTGAGTCCTCTAAAATACCTCGTTAACTCTACGCACGGTGTCCACCTGACACACAGAAGCAACGTGACTCTATCACATCCCGGAAATGGGCTCATTCCTTCCTCACCTGGAGAGCCGACTTCTTGCCAGTTCAAATCATTGAGCCCTAAGGCAGGTTCTTTATTCGATTCATTTACAAACAAACGGGACTAGGATTAGTCCCGGGACCACTACTGTCCTATCTCCAATCCAGTAAAGTAAATGTGTTAGCTTTGTCCTTCAGCTAGGGACTCCAATTCTCCCGATGTCTCAGACATATGGAGAGAAATTAGTCAATGAGCTGTTATGCCACCACAAAATCTAAAAGGATCACCAGATATCCTTTCTGACTAATCAGACCTAATAACTGTAGCAAGCTCAATTGTATTTTTTCAGAAAGTGTTAGTTGAAACATAATAATTATTCAACAGATAAATCTCGTTCCAATCTAATTAAGTCAAATATAAAAAAGCCATATATGATCATACTACTTTAATCCATTATCATTTTAAGAAATGTTTAATTATTTCATTAGTATTATCAAGACAGTAAGTTGAATTTCAATTAAACTAAAGTATCATTTGGTAAGCAATTAAAATATATTTAATCAACCCAGGAAAAATATTTTGTGTAATATTAAAAACGAAATCTCTTTCTAAAGTTTACATAGTAAAAAAAAAATCTTTCTGAAATATTCAATTACAAGGGAAAGAAACAGCACACAAGACGTGTACATAGCAACATGGATAGATCTTTTTTTTTTTAATATTTATTTATTTTTGAGAGACAGAGTGCAAGTGAGGGAGGGGTAGAGAGACAGGAGATACAGATTTGGAAGCAGGCTCCTGGCTCTGAGCTGTGAACACAGAGCCTGGCACGGGGCTCGAACCCACAAGTCATGAGATCATGACCTGAGCCAAAGTCAGACGCTTAACCGACGGAGCCACCCAGGTGCCCCAACAACATGGATAGATCTTAAAAATACTGCTGAGAGGCGCTTGTGTGGCTCAGTCGGTTAAGCGTCCCACTCTCAATTTCAGCTCAGGTCATGATCTCACAGTTTGTGAGATCGAGCCCTGTGTTGTGCTCTGTGCCGACAGCATGGAGCCTGCTTGGGATTCTCCCTCTCTCTCTCTCTGCCTCTCTCTCTCTCTCCCTCCCTCTCTCTCTCTCTCAAAATAAATAAATAAACTTAAAACAAAATACTGCTGAGTGAAATAGTAAGAAACAATGATACATAGCAACAGATATATAAATTTTAAGATGCATGCCATAAACCACAATATGCATTTTATGAACTCTCAGGCAAGGGAAAGGTTATGCATAAAATTCATTAGGATGACTAAGAAAAGAGAAATGGGGTCCAGGAATGGAAATAAAGGACAACAGAGAAGTAAATGCATAGCACAGAGACCTGAACAATTAACCCAAGGAATGCCATGAACTCAACCCTGTAAACTTAACGTCAAACCCCTCTGCTATGACCCCAAGAACGAAAAAAAATTTGGAGGTAGTATTTAATATTAGAAATGCTGAGTCTGGGGGTGATGACAAAAACGGGACTGGCTGGCACTCGGTTTTACTCTTATATTAGAAATCTCTGGAGATGATGCTCATTAGCACCAGCACCTTCCCGGCCACTGCTCTACCCTAAGTTTCTTAGTAAGAAAGTACCCTAAGTAGTGTTGGTAATTATGGCCTGCAAATACCACTATTTTAGTGTTTAGGGACGCTGTTGGTGGTTTTCAGTAGGACGAGTTTTTTGATCTAAGGGCCTTTCAGCACAGGATGATACACAACCACCACCACCATGAGCTACACGGCCTGGAGGTGATTTGTCTACCTTTTCGGGAGGTGTGCCATCACATCTCAACCCATCTGCACCAACATCCCCCCATCACAACACAAGCACGAGTGCACGCTTGCGCGCGCGCACACACACGCGCTCCCTCCAAGTCCTCTTTTTCCTGCCTGGGAATAGTGTTAAGGAGGAAACTGGCCTTCGGCGCTCAGTCTCCACCTCATCCTTATGCCCTGGTGTCCGGCTGACCGTGGACCTGGAAGTCTGGCTCCGGGCCCCACAGGACCCCACATCTCTCCCTTGAGACCTTCTTCCCTTGTCTCTCTCCTGACCATCAGAGAACTCACAGAGATACATCTTTTCATAGCTTGTGGATGGTATTTTAATCCTTGCCGTCTGGGTACCACAGGGTACCTACAGTCTCCAGGCCTCTCTATACACAGTGCGTTACCCGGATCGGCAGAGCTCCCCTGGGTCTCTTGGTTCTGCTCCGGCTGAAGCTGTGGTCTCTTATTTTGATTCGCTCTCTTCATCAGCTGCTGTTAACAGACAAATGTTGTTGCTCTTGCTTCCTTCTGAGGGAAGGATGAGGAGGGATGTGTGTGAGGCAAGGGCAGGGTAGAGGTCTCGGGTGGGCGACTGATGAGGGGGAGGCGGGGGAGCACAGGTAAGGTTACCTGAGCTTGGCTCTGTCGCTGCACTTGCGTTGGCACGGGGTCATCTTCTCCTGCCTTTCTTCTCTTGTGGTTGGTTGTTCCCCCCGTATGATTAGTTGTTCCACGCTTGCGGTTGGTTATTTCCTGCTTGTGTCTGGTTGTTCAAGATCTGTGCTAGGTTCTCATCCATGTTAAAGCCAAACAAGGGTCTACCTCAGGGCCCCTACCCTCCCAATATTTACCCCTCTCAAGTCCAATAGGAGCCACACCTTTACCCTTCGGTCGTCAAGACACCGCTCTGGCCAATGGGAGCCCTGGGGTGGCTCAGACACCACAAAGCATCAGCCCTGACACCTCCACGGTGAAAGGATTTGAGGCGTGGGAGAGGCCAAGATGTTCTAGTTGGAGGGAGGTATGTCTTCAGCACCCCTAAAGATGCATCCCGAAGTTACCTGCAATCTCCTCTTATCTCCCCTGGCTCAAATCTGGTGGCTCGCATGGCAGAGAGGGGCTATGTCCTCCATGGACACCCCCATTCAGTGGTTCATCATGTTGTCTCCCACCCTTCACCATCACCTAGTGTTTTGGAGGTCTGCCCTAAAGTGCCTCCAAGGCAAAGTGGTCATATTCAAATCTCTGTGGAGATGTGAGTCACCCCACTTCCCTTCTACAAGTCCCTCTTATGCATAGCTCTTCTCAGTTTTCTATTTCCGGACCGAAATCACTGCCTTCAGGCTGCCAAAGTTGCAGTGAATAAACCTGCTCTACTGGGGATCCTCATCTTGTTTCGAATTTAGGGGAGGGAGTTTATCTCAGTAGGTGTAATACTCAGATTTTACCGCCATAGGCGAGGAGGGCAAATGTGCACCTGCTGGCCGTTGAGGTAGGTGTTTTCCTGCAGAAAACTATAATTTCAGACTTAGGAGTACACCGAGGGAGGGGCCTGTCTTCACCAAAGGCACGTAGGCCTTATGTGAAAAGCACTTGTCAATATGTGTCCTCAACCACCAGACACTTTCTCACCTTATGTTACTGCTGGCACTGTTAACATCCTACCTCCCTTCCTGCTCCTGTGGCCTCCTGGACAAATGGCGCTTATCTCACTCCCAAGACGAGGGACACTAAGGGAATTCATATTTCTGAATGGCTATATAACAAGCTTCTAGCTTCTTGGAAGAGACACTTCGTGAACAGGTCCCACCCTGTCCATTTAGCTCAGTAATGTAAAGGGCCTCTCAGGATTTAGGCCGTGGGGAAGTGGGTGGTGAGATGAGTCAGAGATCATATGTTCCAAATTGTAATAGCAGGTCTGGCCAGCTTGTGGTCTGCACCTGATCACATATCCTTTTTGGTTAGTGTCTCTTTTCTGGGTTTCCTATGGACCACTTTCTGGGAGTTACTGGTCACTCACTAACCCAAGGTGCATTGATACATTATATGACTTAAAATATTTTTAAAGGCATAATGAAATATACCATAAGCTCAAAAGCAGAGAAAGCTGACAAAACTGAAAGAATATTTGCAACACATATCACTGATAAAGGGCTAATATCATTAATATGTGAAGACTTTAAAAATAATGGGACAAAGGACCCAAATCTGATAGAAAAATGGGGAAAATACATGGACTGAAAATTTAAAAGACCGAGAACTGACCCTTAATGATCTGAAATAATGTTTAACTCAAGAGAAATCCAAATCCAAACAACCCTGAGACATGGGGATCGTCTCAGAACTAACACAAACATTTGAGTTCATAGCCAAAGACATTTAAAGCTACTGCAGCCATATTTTATATGTTCAAAATGTTAAGTACAAACATGGAAGATACAAAAGGGTCATGTAGAACTTTGAGAGAAGAAAACTACCGTATTTGAGATGACAAATCCATACTGGATGGGATTAATGTTGGATTAGACATGACATCCAGAAAGGTTTGTGTGTTTGAAGACATAACAAGTAAAGCCATCCAGAATAAGACAGAGAGAGTGAATTAACACATACACTGGATAATATACCATGACCAATTAGGGTTTCCTCAAGAAATGCAGGTCTAGTTAAACATTCAAATGTCATCAATGTAATAGATCATATTAACAAATTTTTAAAGAGCATAATTATATGTTCAATCATATACTAAGTACAGAAGATGCATTTGAATAAATCCAACACTCTTTCATGATAAAAGCACTCAGCAAACTAAGAATAGAAAGTAACTTTTTGTGACCTGATAAAGGGCATCTATGAAAAACCTGTAGCTAAAATTATAGTTAAAAGACTGAATTCTTTCCCTCTAATATTAGTGTAACAGGACAAGGATTTCTACTCCCCCCACTTCTATTCATGTCTAGCCAGTGCAAAAGGACAAGAAGAAGAAATAAGGGACATTTATTTTGGAAATGAAGAAATAAAACTATCTCTATTCACAGATGACACAATTATCTATGTAGGAAATCCAACAGAATCACCGAAAAGCTACCAAAACGAACAGGTGAGTTAGGCTGAGTTGTAGAATAAAATGTAAATATGTGAAAATCAGTTATATTTCTATATATCCACGAAGAATAATTGGAAACTGAATTTTAAAATACAATACTACTTATCATAGCCTCAAAATTATGAAAATGTGTAACGAGAAATCTAAGATGTGAAATCCTGGGGCACCTGTGTGGCTCAGTCAGTTAGGCGTCCAACTTCGGCTCAGGTCATGGTCTCACAGTTTTTGAGTTCAAGCCCTGTGTAGGGCTCTGTGCTGACAGCTCGGAGCCTGGAGCCTGCTTCGGATTCGGTGTCTCCCTCTCTCTCTCTCCCCCTCCCTGTGCTCACGCTCTGTCTCTCAAAAATAAATAAACATTAAAGATGTGAAATCTTGTACACTGACCTACATTGCTGGGATTTATTAAAGAGGCCCTTAACAAGTTGAGAGACACCTAAACAAATGCATTGATGGGATGCCTCAATATTGTTAGCACGTGAATTATTCCCAAATTGATCTATAGATCCAATGCATTCCAGTTCCAGCAAGCTTCGTTGTAGAAATTAACGAGCTGACTCTATAATTTATATGGAAATGTAAAAGGTCCTAGAATAGACAAAACAACTTTGAAAAAGAGGAATAAAGTGGAAAGACTGCCATTATCTGGTTGCAAATAGTATAAAGGTACGTGTTTCAAGACAGTGTAGTACTAGTGTAACTATAGAAAAATAGATTAATGGAACAGAAGATAGTTTCCAGAAATAGACCCCCACATATATAGTCAGATGATTTCTGACAAAGGTGCAAAAGAAATTCAGCAGAGATACAAAGGACAGAATGGGCAGGAAAGATGGATTACAGAAGGACTAAAGGAAACTTTTGTAGGTAATAACTGTGTTCACTTTCTTGGTAGTGATCATTTTATATGTTTGTTTGTATGTCATAACTTACAAAATTATACAATTGTGATACATGTGGTCTATTGTATGTCAATTATACCTCAATGAAAGTTTCTGTTTTTAGAACACAGGATTAAAATCTTTACTCAAATCTCGTCTTTGTCCCTTAACTATAAGCAGGACCCTGGGCAACTGAGTATCTCTAATCCTCTGTACCTTCACTTTCAAAATGGGGGTGATAACATTACCTACTCACAAAGCTCATGAAATTATTAAAATAATATACATAAATCATACAATAAATGGCAAATCACTTTAGTGTCTACAACATCTTATTTAATGTTGTATAAAATCATTTGGAGATGTGTATAAAAATGCCTTTAACGCACCCTGATTATTAGCTTCAAATTCTTTAGTATTAAATAAAATACTGCAATGACTCATCCTTGCATATAATTTTTTGCACACATGCTCAATTATTCCCTTAAGATAAACATCTGCAAGTGAAATATTCAATCCAAAGAGTAAGCACATTTTAAAAGTTTTTTGATACGTGTTGCCAAATTTACTTCTGGAAAGTTTTGTATTAATTTGTATTCCCAGCAGCTCTGAATGTGTGTATTGCCTTTTTTTTTCCTTTCCATATCCTAGTTGGCACCGAGTATTCCTTTTCTTCTTTACTTTAATCTCTCTTATCTGATAGATTTTTAAAAAGATACATTCTTTTTCACCTTTCACAAAGTCCTTTAAGCTTTTAAGAGAAGACTGAAGGGGCACCTGGGTGACTCAGTCAATTAAATGTCTGACTCTTGATTTTGGCTCAGGTCATGATCTCATGGTTGGTGAGTTCAAGCCCCACATCCGGCTCTGTGCTGACAGTGCAGAGTCTGCTTGGGATTCTCTCTCCCTCTCTCTGTGCCCCTTCCCTACTTGTGCGCATGTTCTCTCTCTCTCTCTCTCTCTCTCTCTCTCTCTCTCTATCAAAATAAACATTTAAATTTTTTTTAAATTAAGAAAGAAAAGAGAAGACTGAAGATATGATTAGGAAAATGTAGATGCTATTGTGAAGCTATGAAGAACACTTGATAAAAGGGTAGGGGTCTGTTAGCTTTAGATCATGGTAGAAACTGTTGACCATCTGCCCTAATGTGTCCATTGCCCCTTCTTCCTTACTGGTGGAAGCTGACTTTGATTCAGCCAACCCCATTCACTGTGCTCCCACATGACTAAGGAAGGGGATGAGGACACATCAAAAGAAAACACAAATGCTTTCAAGAATCTTTCCACTCAGTTTAGCGAAGGGTCACACAAGCTCAATTTCACCTTCCACGGAAACATCCCAGAAAGTGAGATGAGTAAACAGAATCCTGAGAACTTTCACAACCTAGCCTCAATTCAGAGTGTGGATTATGGGGAGGATGCAGAAGCAAATCTGGACAAAGATGAAGACCGTTCCATTATTTAAAAAGCCCACCTCTGAACCCCTCCCCCTGTAATCACAGTCCGGAAAAACTGCTACAAGCTGCTATGATTCTCTATTCCCCGCTGAGAGGAGAGTTGAAGAGGAAAAGCAGAAGGATCATAGAAACTCAGAACTAATTATCACCATCAATAAATAGAAATTTGGTCAAATAGAAGAGCAGAGGAGGGACAGTGGGAGAAGAGGGGGAGTGTAGTGTGACATCTGAAAACACTATCTCCTTCCAACGCAATGAGTCCTTAATCCAAGACCCTGTTCTACCTGGCCTTTCACTCTTCTGCTTAGAATGCTGGGAATAACCCTGGAAAGAAAAGAGGAAAAGGGGAAAATAAACATGGCTAACACTCTCTGACACAGGCTAAGGCCTAACGCTCCAGACTGAACAGCTTAAGCTATCTGACATGCTGAGTTCTCTCTCACTGGAGAGGTGCAGGACAAATGACAGGACATTTAACAAGATGTTAGAAGATGAGACGAAACCCGTCCGGCGACCATTTCTACTTATAGGCCCAGCTGATGCCTTCCTTCCGCTGTACTCATTCCTAGAGTCTAGAGGAAACTCGGCTCTCAAACGATTCCCCAAAAGGATGGAATGGGAGTCAAGAAAAATCCATCCAAAATATATCAACAGAAATAAAGGGACTGGTTAAAGCTGTTCGTTTCTAGTAAAATTAAGATTAAAACATGGGTGCCCGGGTGGCTCAGTCAGTTGAGCATGTGACTCTTGATCTCGACTCAGGTTAAGATCTCGCACTTTGTGAGACGGAGCCCCGCACTGGGCTCTGTGCTGACAGGGCAGAGCCTGCTTAGGATTCTCTCTCTCCCTCTCTCTCTGCCCCTCCCCTGCTCTCTTTCTCTCTCTCTCAAAATAAACAAATAAACATTAAAAAAGAGATCAAAAAATGTTAAGGCATCTATGTAAAGATTCTGTGGAAGAATGAAAAAAAAAATAGCAAGCAAAACAAAGATTTTGCCCAAAACTGAATAATCTATTCGGAAAATGTTTACCACTATATTGATTAAACAGGATGTTACTTGATACAGTAAGTGCTCCAAATGAGATGATAAAACATTAGAATGAAAGTTAATGTTCTCCTTGAAGCAGAGTTTCCAACAAATGAAAATAGAAATGTAATCAAAACATTATTTGAAATCAGAATTTGTAGATCAAAATGT
This sequence comes from Herpailurus yagouaroundi, assembly GCF_014898765.1. NCBI lineage: Eukaryota > Metazoa > Chordata > Mammalia > Carnivora > Felidae > Herpailurus > Herpailurus yagouaroundi. The sequence continues at coordinate 6,008,809 of NW_024420501.1, forward strand.
CAAACCACACTTTAAAAAAAATGGATACAAAAGTATCAACATATAGTTAATTCTGGCCAGGTTATTTAATTCCAAAGACTAAAAGATAATTTTTATTCATCCTGGCAGAAAAAGTAAGGGAGTGGGGGATCAGAGAGGCCTCAGAGTTTTCCACAGCAATATTCATCTGACAAGAAAGCAAGGTCTACAAAACTTCTGGTCACAAAAATACAACTTAGAGGCACCTGGGAGGCTCAGTTGGTTAAGCGTCTGACTCTTGAAAAGTATGACGTCAAAATATTTAATTGACAGTGGCAAAGACTGCTAGCTTTTCATGCGCATTTATTCTTTCCTTCTTTCTTCCATTTCCTTTTTCTTTCTTTTTCTTTTTTTGAGACAGAGAGTGTGCAAGTAGGGAAGAGGAGGGCAGAGGGAGAGGGAGAGGGAGGGGGAGAGCGAGACGGGGAGGGAGGGAGGGAGGGAGAGAGAGAGAGAGAGAGAGGGAGGGAGGGAGGGAGGGAGAGGGAGAGAGAATCTTAAGCAGGCTCCACGCTCAGTGCAGAGCCCAAAGTGAGGTTTGATCCCACGATCCTGGGATCATGGTCTGAGCCAAAATCAAGAGTTGGGTGTTCAACTGACTGAGACACCCTGGTACCCCTCTATTCTCTCTTTCTTACACAGTAACAGAAGTTCTAGTCATGCATATGAGCTTAAAGCTAGACTGTACCTTACTGATCTTCCCTCTTGCAATAGGGTGCGACTCTAAACTAAAATTAAGTACCGGCCAATGGGATGTGAGAAAAAATGTTAGGTTTCATTACAGATTATGCACTTTAAGGCATGGGACATGCCCTCTCATTTTACTTTTTCCCCTTTACACTGCTTCAAATGTGGTCATGACATTGGGATTCATTGTGCTTCTCTTAAAAGATATGTTCTTATTAGAAAACGTATGGGTAAATCTTAATAATCTTGGATTTGGCAATGGAGTCCTAGAAATGATACAAAAATCATGAGCAATGTAAGAAAAAAAAACAGATAAGCTGGATGTCATCAGAATGAAAAACTTGGGAAAACTGGACAGTGACATGCAGAAGAATGAAACTGGACCACTTTCTTACACCAGACACATAAATAAAATCAAAATGGTGGAAAGATGTAAATGTGAGACCAGAAACCATCAAAATCCTAGAGGAGAACACAGGCAGCAACCTCTTTGACTTCTGCTGGAGCAACTTCTTACTAGATATGTCTCCAGAGGCAAAGGAAACAAAAGCAAAAATGAACTATTGGGACCTCATCAAAATAAAAAGTTTCTGCACAGTGAAGGAAACAATCAACAAAACTAAAAGACAGCCTATGGAATGGGAGGAGATATTTGCAAATGACATGTCTGATAAAGGATTAGTATCCAAAATCTATAAAGAACTTATCAAACTCAACACCCAAAACACAGGTAATCCAGTGAAGACATGGAAAGAAGGCATGAATAGACACTTTTCCAAAGAAGACATCCAGATGGCTAACGGATACATGAAAAGATGCTCAACATTACTCATCATCAGGGATATGCAAATCGAAACCACAATGAGATATCGCCTCACACCTGTCAGAATGGCTAAAATTAACAACACAAGAAATCACAGGTGTTGGTAAGATGAGGAGAAAGGGGAACCCTCTTGCACAGTTGGTGGAAATGCAAATTGGTGCAGTCACTGTGGAAAACAGTGTGGAGGTTCCTCAAAAAGTTAAAAATAGAACTACTCTACATTTCAGGAATTGTACCACCAGGTATTTACTCAAAGGATACAAAAACACAGATTTGAAGGGGTACATGCACCCCGATGTTTATAGCAGCACTATCAACCGTAGCCAAACTGTGGAAAGAACCCAAATGTCCACTGACTGATGAATGGATAAAGATGATGTGGTATATACATATATAATGGAATATTCCTCAGCCATCAAAAAGAATGAAATCTTGCCATTTGCAACGACATGGATGGAGCTAGAGTGTATTATGCTGAGCGAAATAAGTCAGTCAGAGAAAGACAAATAGCGTATGCCGTCACTCATACGTGGAATTTAAGACACAAAACAGATGAACATATGGGAGGGAGAAAAAAGGAAAAAGAGAGAGAGAGAAGCAAACCGTGAGAGCCTCTTAAAGGTAAAGAACAAACTAAGGGTTGCTAGAGGGGAGGTGGGTGGGGGTATTGGGCTAGATGGGTGGTGGGTACTAAGGAGGGCACTTGCCGTGATGAGCACTGGGTGTTGTATGTAAGTGATGAATCACTGAATTCTACTCCTGAAACCAATATTGCATTGTATGTTAACTGGAATGTAAATAAAAATTTGAAAACAAAGAAAAAAACATGTGCATCAAAGGACATTATCAAAAAAGTGAAAAAGCAGCCTACAGAATGAGAAAATATTCACAAATCATATATCTGATAAAGTATCATTATCCATAATATAGAAAGAACTATATTTTATATATATATAGATCTTTATAGATTATATATATATATATCTTTATATATATATTATATATAAAGAACTATATAATATATATATAATGGATCTTCTAGTATCCATAATATAGAAAGAACTTATAGCACAATAGAAAAACAAAAAAAACAAAACAAAACAAAAAAAGAAACAAAAAAAAACCAAACCAACAACAACATTTTTTAAAAATGGGCAAAGGATTTAAACAGACATGTATCCATAGAAGACATGCACGTTGCCAAGAGATATATGAAAAGCTGCTCGGCATCATTAGCCATCAGGGAACTATAAATCAAAATCACAATGAGGTACCAGTTCACATCCACTAGGATGACTGTAATTTAAAAATGAAACAAACAAAAACAAAACATAACAAGTATTGGCAAGGATGTGTAAAAGTTAGAACCTAGTTCACCGCTGGTGGGAACGTAAAATGGTTCAGCAGCTGTCAGAAACAACTTGACAATGCCTCAAGAAGTTAAACATAGGATATACCAGATGACCCTGAAAGCCACTCAAACGAATTGAAAACAGGAACTCAAACAAGTATACGTATACGTATGTTCCTAGAGGCTCTATTCATAACAGCTAAGAGGTGCAAACAGCCTAAATGCTTATCAACAGCTGAAGAGATACATAAAAAGTAGTACAATGGATATTATTCAGCCACAAAAACGGATGTATTGATATACGCTGTAATGTAGATGCGCTTTAAAAACATCATGCTACGTGAAAGAAGCAAATGCAAATGATCACATGTTGTATGATTTCATTTATGTGAAATGTCTAGAACAGATCCATCCAAAGAGACAGAAAGCAGACTGGTGGTTGCCAGGACGGGGGCTAAGAGGGAGGTGAGACAAACTGCTTAGTAGGTAAGGGGTTTCTGGGGCGCCTGGGTAGCTCAGTCAGTTAAGCCTCCAACTTCGGCTCAGGTCGTGATCTCGCAGTCTCTGAGTCAAAGCCCCGCATTGGGCTCTGTGCCGACAGCTCAGAGCCTGGGGCCTGCGTCAGATTCTGTGGCTCCCTCTCTCTCTCTGCCCCTCCCCTGCTCATACTCTGTCTCTCTCAAAAATAAGCAAACGTTAAAAAAAAATGTTTAAAAAATAAAAAAAAAAGAGACAAATTTGGATACAGGCCCAGGAGAAGGGCACGTTACAACCGAGGCAGAGACTTCAGTGGGTGCAGCTGAAGCCAAGGATGATAAGGATTGGTGATAACCGCCAGAAGCTAGAAAGAGGCAAGCAGGGTTCTTCTCTAGAGCCTTCCAAGGGAACATGGCATCGTAGACAGCTTGATTTCAGGCTTCTAGCCTCTGGGACAGTGAGAAGGCAAATTTTTGTTGTTTAAGCCACCTAGTTTGTGGTAATTTATTTTATTAAAAAAATTTTTTTTAAGTTTATTTATTTATTTTGAGAGAAAAGGGGGGAGAGAGTGCAAGCAGCGGAGGGAGAGAGAGAGGGAGAGAGGGAGGATCCCAAGCAGGCTCCCCACTGTCAGTCAGTATGGAGCCCGACGTGGAGCTCGAACTCACGAACTGTGACATCCTGACCTGAGCCAAAACCACGCATCAGATGCTTAACCGACTGGGACACCCAGGAGCCCCTGTGGTAATTCATCGTGGCAGCCCTGGGAGATGACTACCTACCTGGAATAGCAGCCATGACAGATAAAGCCTCATGTTGACAATGGCAGAATACTAAAACGATAAGAGACCTGGGGATAGGCATTTACTATGCAAATGCCTATCCACATTGAAAGAAGATGGCTGAAGACAGCTTCAGAAACAAACCACTGTAAGAAATAGGACTGCTGTCCAGACAAGATGCACGTTGGAAAACTTGGTGAACTGGAAAACAGGACTGCAATTTAAACTCTTGTTTAAAAAGGATTTTAAGTAATCTCTACACCCAACGTGGGGCTCAAACCCACAACCCCGAGGTCAAGAGTTGTATGCTCCACCGACTGAGCCAGCCAGGTGTCCCTAAAATTTTTAAATTATAACTAAAATAAATAATGCCACTGTGAAATGTTAAGTGAAGAACATTAAATCACAGGCATCAAAACGTACAGATGGCAAGTTTACAAGGAGTGCCTATCAAGCAGAGCGGAAATTATGTGTCTTGAACAAAAATAAGCTGTTGAATTTTCAGTTTTACCAGTAACACTGCTGCTCGGCAGCAGTTAAATACATGACTGCGAACTTATAGGAAAGGCATAGAGAACGTTAAATGTTATAAATAATTTATGTCTTCTATTTCCAGATATAAATGTGTGTGGACATAAGGCTAATTTTTTTTAAATGTTTATTTATTTATTTTGAGAGAGAGAGTGTGTGCACGTGTGCGAGCAGAGAGGGGACACAGAGAGAGAATCCCAAGCAGGCTCCATGCTGTCAGCCAAGAACCCGATGCAGGGCTTGATCTCACGGACTGTGGGACCATGACATAAGTTTCAATTTAAAAAATTCTCTAGTTTTCAACTTTATGAAAATGAATTTATATTGTTCAGTGTAATTTTTCAATTCATTCATTCATTCATTCATTCATTCGGAGAGAGAGAGAGAGAGAGCGCAAGCATAAGCAGGGGAGGGGCAGAGAGAGAGGGAGAGAATCCCAAGCAGGCTCTGCACTGTCAGAGCCTAGCCCGACATGGGTTCGAACTCACAAACCACAAGATCATGACCTGATCTGAAACCAAGAGTTGGAACCTTAACCCACTGAGCCACCCAGGCACCCCTCGGTGTAATATTTTTAATTTATCTTGATAGTAGAAATCAATGGATACATATAAAAGTTTGTGAAGTGCATTATAATACTCTCCTGGAAATCAGAAAGATGAAGGCAAGAATTCTACAACTAACTCAAAATATATCTTAAAAAAAAGCAAAGATTTTATCTGCAGTTGGAAAAACTTATGTCTGTACACGGAGGGGGTCAATGTCATCAAGGTGTCATGTGTCTGTCTTCCTGTGAGGAAGTTCACCCAGGCATCCACACCACCCTCGATGGGCTCCAAAGTCGCCTTCTTGCCCAGTTCTTCCTTCAGGTAACCTCAATGTCATGACTTCTGTTAGAGCAGGTGCTCTTACAGCTTGTGTGTATAAACTTAGGAACAATTCCATCTTTGTTTTCACTAACTTTTAACGGAAATTCAGCCTTTCCTTCCATTATGAATGGAGGCCAACAATATTAGGAGTGGCTGTGACTTTGTCACTAACAGTAATAGATATTTAAAATCACAATACTGTTGTTAAAGATGGCTTTAAATGTTTAGATTTAGGGGCACCTGGGTGGCTCAGTCGGTTGAGCGTCCAACTTTGGCTCAGGTCATGATCTCGTGGTGGGTAAGTTCGAGCCCCATGTCAGGCTCTGTGCTGACAGCCTGGAGCTCAGAGCCTGGAGCCTGCTTCAGATTCTGTGTCTCCCTTTCCCTTTCTCTCTGCCCGTACCCCACTCATTCTCCACCCCCTTCCTTCCCTTTCTTCCCTCCCTCCTTCTCAAAACAAATAAACATTAAAAAAATAAAAATAATAAATGTTCAGATTTAGACCAACTGCTAGATCTGGCTATGTAATTCATTGAAAAAAAAAAAAAAACCCATAATAGTCTATCAAACATTTGTTTTCTCTGCTTAGATATTTCACAGCTGGTGACCCCATAGATTCCTCAGTAGCTATTTCACTCACCATGAAAATGAAACAAAAGAAAATAAAACACATCCGTTTATATCTAAATAGCATTTTTCCACCTATCTCATAAAATTTCCCACTACCTCAAATATAGATTAGTATCAATAATCCGGTCATCGTTATATAAGGACGGTACAGAATAAAATAACTTTTCCAGTGAAAAATGACACTGTTTAAACAAATTTCCTTCACAGCTATTCAATCTGTAGAACTGGAATGTCTTGTAGGCTTGCTGTGATAATTAATAGGATAACATGCGCCCAGCTATTACTATTAAGAGTATTGTTACATCATGCATGTGTTGCAAATTAAATTAACAGTAATTCATGACTTCTCCAGATTTATATAACCATGTTTCTTTAAATTCACCACTCCAACAAGAATTTCTAACACGTGAAAGGCTATGGGTCTAATATTTCAACCGAGTTCATAATTAAAACTGCCAACATTTTGAAAGAAAAAGTACCATGAGGTTTTATAAGGACAATATTGGGAGAGAAAGACATTTTAGTTTGTAATAATTAAAATTCTGGGTCTCTAAAACTTGGATGTTGAATTACTCTCTAGTTGAAGAAGTGCCCATAGTCTTGTTTTGAAAGAAAACTTGTTCTGAGACCTTCAAGTACATTTACATTTTCAGAATTCCCACGGCAAGAAATTATAAGTGAGGGGCGGGGGGTAAGAAATTATAAATGAAGCTGGAAAACTAAGATTTTGGTGATGCCAATTGTGAAAAATAAATTCTGGCTTCCAAAAGCAGTACTGGAAAGGAATTTATTTAATCTTTCCTAAGACCCAGCTCCCCATGGGCAAGGATCCAATTTATTCATCTCTGTATTCTCAGCATCTAGAAGGACTTAATAAATGTGCATTGAATAAACAGTGCTGATTGCTAGAAAAGAGGGAAAATTGTGAATTCCCTCCAGAAAATCATTTTCAACACACACCGATACGGGACGATGGGTAGAGAAGAATTTAGACACCCAGAGAGCTCACCAGAGGAAACTGTGTATCAGTTCAGATCGATCAGCCCTTGTTGCAATCTCCACGTGGGCCTGGGAATGAAGAGGCAGAAAACTTAAGAGGAACCTCTGCTAGCTGGGAAGTGCACTGGGGTAGAGGAGTAAGAAAAGGCAAGCTAAGAATTTTGAGGTCCTTCTTTGCAAGAGGCACTACACTGTGGGTGCCGTCTTAAGGACTCTTCCAACAATTCCCCTTCCCCCAAGCTGTCACAAGAAAGGAAGGAGAGACAGGGAGGGACGAAAGCTGGAGATGCCAAAATGGCACACTGGTTACTAGACCCAGGCAGAAATGGTGGGGGGGGGGGTGGTGGTGGGCCACCGAAGCTCTGTGGTCCCTCCTTCCCATTTCCTGCCATCTCATAGTGCCCGATGCTCCTGCAACCAAGAAGGACAAGTCCCTATTCTAGTAAACGGAAGCAAATAGTTACCTTTAAGTCTACCACCCCCACTATTTCAATCGTCACAGGACTGTCTGAATCATTTTGGAAACGTTTTAACAGGCTTAAGTTTTAGAGCAGTTTTACATTCACAGCCAAATTGATAAGGTACAGAAATTTCCCATATATTCTCTCCCCACTCATTTTGGCCTCCCCCATTATCAACGTCTCACACCAGAGTGGTAGATGTGTTACAACCCATGAACCTACATTGACACATAATCACCTAAAGTCTGTAGTTTACATTCAGGTTCATTCTCAGTGTTGCACATTCTATGGGTCTGGACAAATGTGTAAGGTCACGTGTCTACTATTATAGTATCATACAGAGTAGTTTCACAGTGAAACTGCCCTAAGTATCCTCTGTGCTCCACCTTTTCGTTTCTCCTTCCCTCCTAGCTCCAGGAAACCACTAAATATTTGACTGTTACATTGTTTTTTGGTCTTTTCCAGGAAGTCATATTGTTGGAATCATATAGTATAGAGCCTTTTCAGATTGGCTTCTTTCACTTTGTAATACGCATTTAAAGTTCCTCCGTGTCCCTCTGTGGCTTGATCGCTCATTTCTTTTCTAGCACTGAATAACCTTCCATAGTCTGAGCAGACCATAGTTTACTCATCCATCCGCCTACTGAGGGACATCTTGGTTGCTTCCGAGTTTGGGCAATTATGAATAAAGCTGCTATAAACATCCCCATGCAAGGGCTTCTGTGGATGTAAGCGCTCAACTCCTCTGGATAGATACCAAGAAGCATGACTGCTGGATCCTATCATAAGAGAATGTTCTGTTTTGTAAACAAAATTCACTAAAATGTCTTTCAAATTAGCTGTACCATTTTGCATTTCCACCAGCGATGAATGAGAATTCCTACTGCTCCATATTTTTGCCAGTGTTTTGTACTGTCAGTGTTCTGGTTTTGGCCATTCTAATAGGTATCTCATTGTTTGAACTTGTATTTTCCTGATGACATGTGGAGCATCTTTTCATATGTTTATTTGCCACCTGTATATCTTCTTTGGTCTGTTAGGGTCTTTTGCCCATTTTTCATGGAATGGCTATTTCCTTTTTGTTGAGTTTTAAGAGTGTTTTGTATATTTTGGATAATAGTCCTTTATCAGATAGGTCTTTTGCAAATATTTTCTCCCAGTGTGTGGTTTGTCTTTTCATTTTCTCGACTGGATATTTCACAGAGATTAGAAGTTTTTAATTTAAATAAAGACCAGTTTATCATTCTTTCATGAATCGAGACTCTGCTGTTCAGTCTAAAAAGTCATTGCGAAACAGTCATCTACACTTTCTCTTGGGTTATTTATCAGGAGTTTTGTAGTTTTTGAGTTTCACATTTAGGTCTGTGATCCACTTTTTAAAAATGTATTTATTTTGAGAGAGAGAGAGAGAAAGAGAGAGAGAGAGAGAGGATGAGAGAGAGAGGGAAGGAGAGAATCCCAAGCAGGTTCCCTGCCATCAGTGCAGATCCTAACGCTGGGCTTCAACCCATGAACTGTGAGATCATGACCTGAGCCGAAACCAAGAGTCCGACGCTTAACTGACTGAGCCATCCAGGCATTCCAGGTCTGTGATCCATTTTAAGTTAGTTTTCATGAAGGGTGTGAGGTTTGTGCATAGATTTTCTTCTTTTTTGCATGTGTATGTCCAATTGGTCCAGCACCATTTGTTGAATGGACTATCTTTGCTCCATTGTATTTGTTTTGCTCCTTTGTCAAACATTAGTTGACCATTTAAGTTTGTCTACCCCTGGCCTAAGCTGTGATAAAGAGCAGTAATAAAGTGATAAAGGCTGTGATAAAGAGCAGTGACTGGTATCATCTATACAACTCAACCTTTATAGCTTAATTATTTGGAGTCTGCTTAAACTGCTGACTTCTTGGTTAAAGTGACAGCTACATTTCTGTTTCCTTTTCATGTTTCACCCCACATGTACTGCCACTCCGGAGAAACCAGAAGGGATTCCCTTAGAAGTGACTGCTGTCCTGAAACAGACCCATATATACGGAGAACAAACTGATGGTTGCCAAAGAGCATTATTTCTGGGTTCGTCTACGAGGGTGTTTTCTGGATGAGATTAACATTTACATTGGTAGACTAAGTAAAGTAGATTGCCCTCTCTAATGTGGGTGGGCCTCATCCGGTCAGTGGAAGGCCGGGATGGAACAAAAAGGCTGACCCTCCCCTGAGTAAGAGAATTCCTCCTGTCCCTCCGAACCAGGCCATCTCCTTTCTCCTGCCTTTGGACTAGAACTGAAACACTGGCTCCTCCTAGTTCGGAGGCCTGCCAGGCTTCTGACTGGTGCTGCACTATCGGCTCTCCTGCTTCTCAGCTGTTTGGGCTTGGACTGGATCTACGCTGTTGGCTCTCCTGGGTCTCCAACTTGCTGACTCGCTCTGCAGATCTCAGAAGTTGTTAGCCTCCATAATTCATGTGAGCCCTGATAAATACCTCTCTCTCCGCTTGGTTCTGCTTCTCTGGAAAACTCTAACACACCTGTCTTCTCTACACTTTAATGTAAGAGTAGGTGCGTTGGCCTACAAATACTCTGGCCCTTCCCTCTGGTTATTAAGATCTCTACCCCATCCCTGCACACCTGCAATGCCAGGAACCTGACCTATTGTCTAAGTATAAATAGTAGCATTTCAGTGTAAATAAAGTCTGCATGCCCTTGCTTATTTCAATGAGACTAGGTTTTTCAGTTTCTTTGTCACCACCCTTTTCTGCACAGGACCTGAAATGGTAGGAGTCACATGTTTATAAGAAAAATTAAAATTTAACGTCAAAGCATCAAATAAGCAAAGATATTAGTAAAAAGGTAAGTCATGACTCTTTATGTAGTTGGATGCGATTGTACCAAGATATGTAAGGTTAAATTATGTCAAAAATAGAAGGACAAATTGACAACAACCCAGCTTGTGTAAGATTTTTAACATTATCTAGTTCAGGCATTTCCAGACCAATCAAGCAAAAGAATAAAATTATGGAAAATATGAGTAATAACATTAATAAGGTTAATTTAACAGCTGCAAAAATAGATCAATACTGAGTTAGAAAAATACCTCACTTCAATAAATACCTAAATTCAGAAATTGTATGGGCCGTTTTATCTGACCACAGTGTAATATAAATATAAATTAACAGGGTCACAAAAAAACAACAAAATAAAATGGCCTGGGTTTAAAAAAATATCATTTTAAAAAATACATTATGCCAAGGAGTTAATGAAAGCTATAGTTATTTAATATTTAAAAATAATATGTAAAAGATTCTATATTAAAATGGATGGGATTTAATGCTTTTCTTATTAGCTAAGAGAAACTGTATGAAAATAAGCATTTAACTGAGGTTAGAAAAAAAGAGACTATATCTAAGACAAGAATGGGTAAATAATAAGATAAAAAGCCAAAATTAGCGGCTATGAAAATAAAAAAATGATGATGAATAAATAAATGCAAAAGCTATCTATTGGAAACTGCAACAATACAGAATAATTTCTAGCCAGTCTAAACAGAAAATCTAAAATCTTACCTTTAGGAGTCATTTATATTGCTTTGCTTTAGTTTTAATGAGCTGTGTTTTCTAAATACACATAAACACACATACATACAGTGTCTTATAAACAAAGGTTACATTCTTCAAAAACTGCTGCATGTAAACTAAAAACATGTGTGTCTAAGCAAATTTCCCTTACGAAAGAACTGTAAAGGGTGTCATCATGTCCTTTTCAGAAAGCTAGCTGCTGCATGCTATTATGAATTTCTTACTCTGATGTTCACAAAGGGAGCTGCTGAGGCCTGTCCTGCTCTGTTTCGCTGGTGAAAAGGAGTAACTGTCATTTATCTGGTGGAGAAGAAACCAAACGCCCCTGCTTGTCAACCTTTCACCACCTGAAGAAAAGTCCACGAAAACCCACCTACATTGTAACGCAAAAGAAGAGTGGCCAAAGGAGATGCTACAACAGGGAAGTTTAAATCTATCATATTTAGGGTATTTGCTTTGTTACAATTACAAACATCCTGCTACTTCCCCCGACATCCTGAAAACCTGCTAAACACACAAAAGCTTTGCGTGGAAAGCACAGGGCTAAATTCCACATCTGGGATGTTCCGATGGACATCACAAGACAGCACAAGGAATATGGTGAGATGATCCTGAAGCAGAGCCAACTCAACAGGAAAGGATACCAAGTCAGAGGGAGCTATGTAAAAGGAAGCTACATAAATCTGGAGGAAACCATGGGTTTTTTACTAGGTATAGATTGTGGTTCAAGTCTGTTCCTGAGATGACTCAAAGGGGCAGGGGAGCCAACTAATCCTTGGGATGGTTATCTATCTATGTATCTATCTATCCATCTATCTATCATCCATTTATTTCCATCCCCCTATACCAAGTTGTATATCACAGAGAGGAGTATACCCAACGTGCTTCAGGAAAACTACCCCTAGTATTCCACTGAGTCACAGAACTTATATTGTGTAGACAATATCCCAGGTATTTTGCTTGTAAATTATTCATATTAGACAAAGACAGTGCCGTACTTCTACTACAAATTAAGTCAGGGGTTTCCAAATTGTTCTGATCTATAAATTCAAATCCAAGCCTGCAGCTTCACTGAACTAGAAATGAGAGTATGTACTTCCCCTCTGTGCGATGTGGCTCATCATGCTGAGGATATGACAACTATTTTGAACAATGTCAAGACTGATTGTACATTTGCATTTCCCACCAGCTTCTCCATCAGCTTTCTGTTAGGGCACTTTCATGACATTCAAATGCCAGGGATCGATCATTCATTCATTATTTATTTATTTTAGGATTTGAAGATCCCAATCACAACTACCTTAATGTTTTCCAGTAGAATACTGACCTGCCTTCTTATGTAGCACTTTTCAGGTTACATTAATTTTTCCCATTAAATGTATCCACCCAAAAATTGACAATGCAAGTTTCCTGTAAGTTCTGTCTTTCCTACATTGTCACCACTATCTTACAGCCTAGGGTATGGGCGTTACTATTGCGATATTGCTAGTGGCTTCAATTCTAAATCATATTTAATTGCTTGACATACCTTTCATGATCTAAGGGCTATGGGCTTAAAATTATATTCTCAATCATTTTCAGTTTCTTAAAAAGAAAACTAGGTAGTTCTATACTTTTTGAACTTACATGGCTCACTTTGACAATAGAACATCACATGGAGACAAGCCATAAGAGATGAAAAAGAATAAATACTTGTTCTTTGGTCAGAGCTAGTTCAAAATTCCTATTAGCATTAGCATACAAGATACATTTCAGTGAATTATTTAATAGCTTAAACATACTCAGCATTCGGTATTTCCATGACACATAGGTGGTGGTGATTTATCAAAATCTGTTGGATGATCAATTTGTAATAACTGAACAGGCTGTCTTTGCTTGCCTACTGCAGTGGTACTAAATTACTTCCCACAGGGAGTGGGGAGGCCATGTGAAATAAAGTTCACATAACCGTTTCCTTCCACACAAGTGTGAATTACCTGTATTTGCTGGCTCAAGGGTAATGGGCAAGGAAAGTGGTTTGCTATTTGGACAGGCTTCTCAAAGCCATCCAATCCTCCTACCCAGCACTCTTAGAGGTTTCAAAATCTTTTGATACAGGGTGCCACCTAAAAAGAGAAGATGAAGAAAGAAATATTGGAATTTGGTGACAAAATGAGGGGCAATCACAACCAATGCATTATGTCAAGTCGACATCACTATGTTAGTGCCACATATATTCCAAACAAATTATGACAAGAGTACCGTGTCCTCACTCCTCAGCGTTTAGTATTTATTGGAAACTCAGAAAGCGAATGGACATGAATAGAAGAGACAAACTGCAGGAGCTGATTACAAAATGTTAAATACATAACTCTGCCTCGGAGATCCAGTTATTGGAATTGTTAATGTCACAAGGCAGATACGGAAGTGAGACAACACACAAAGCCTTATTTTCCACGAATATGATTAAAACAGAGCATTTTTGGCAAGGGGGAATTCAGAGTTCTAGTCTTAGCTTTGTGCCAACAGTGCTTGTGCACTCGCGCACATACACACACACACACACACACAGCATGTGCGCACACGTGCACACACGCTTTTCTGGGTTGTTTGGTTATTGCTGAGGATGGAAACAATAGAGGCTCAAGGGGATTAAGTAGGTTAGGTGAAGAGCGTATATATTTGCATTCCTTGTGAAGTGCTCTTTCCTTCTGCTGCCTTTAGGCAACCAAAGTTCCACGTAGACTTCCAAGCAGCACCATCTTATCCTTGTTTATTACAGATACAGTAAATACCGACGGGTTTCAATAGCACAGAGTAGCCGCCAAAAGAAAAAAATTCAGCGCACTCATAATTTTCTGAGAAAATCTGCATATCAATGAGAAGAAATAAAGTTTTCCAGAGTGAGCTGGGTAAAAGTGAAATTTCACCTCAACCAACATCAAACTGGTCGCCCAGGTCAAACCTAGTATTTGGCCTTGACTCCCCACTTTTCTTCTCCTCCACGTCTAAGTCATCAGGAAGTCTTTCAAATGTCTCCCGTGGCATCCACTTTTCTCAGCCTCCGTCACCACTATCCTAGTCTCAATCACCATCGTCTCCCAGTTGAGCTACCTCAACAGCTCCTCTGGTTGTGTCATTAGCTCACTCCCACGCCATAGCCTTTGTGCGGGACACATATTTTCCAAAACGAAAATCTTTACAGTCAAGCGACTCTCCTGCTTTGAACCCATTCAGGATTTTCCTTTTCCCCTAAGGAGGAAAGCAAAACTTAACATGGCTTCAAAAGCCCTCTTTGACCTAGTCCCTACCTGCCTCTCCACCTCATCTCCTCCTTCTCCCTCAACATGTATTCTGCACTTCAACGAAACCAATCCACTTGCTGTCTTATAGAAGGGTCTTGTTCGTTTATGTCTCTTGCACCTTTTGTTTATTTGTTTCCTCTGCCTGTTCTTCCTGCCGACCATGTATTGTCAGGAGAACGCTGCCAGACGAAACTGAAGCCTCTGCTTCTGTTACCGTGTCCTCATCTGTGAATGACACCACGATCCACTCGTCTCAAAAACCCGAAGTTGGTGGCTCATCCTAAACTTCTCCCACTTGCAAAAGGTTTCCGGATCCTGCGCATTTGAACCATTTAGAATCCACCCTGTCTGCTCCCTTGCTTTCTTGTCCATTTCCTCTGCCCTAATGTGAGCGCTCCTCAAATGTCACACCTGGATTCTAGCAACAGCCACTTGCCTGGTGCCACGAACTCCCCACTCCTTCCCGCGCTCCCCATATCCTACCGACAGGGACCTGTAGATTGCTTCCCACTTCAAAGCAGCCTGGATCAGCTACAGAGCAGCCGGGATCAAAGCAGTTGTACTTCAAAGGTCTTACACTTCATCAGCTGCAATTGCAACTCAAGAACAAAACAGAAGCCTTTCTCGTGCCTTCCTGGTGGTGATTCTGCCCTCCCCGCTGCAAGTGGGTTGCCAATACACACATCTTGTTAGCATGGCGGTTTGACTGCTTCCTTTAGCAGCCGGAATTGCCACAAAAGAATAAGAGATGATCAAAGTATAACACATTCTCGTGAAATCAGAGAAAGCTTTCTTGAGGCGGGGTGGACTCGAGAAGGAGGACAGGGTGTTGCGAGGACGCAGGAAAACGTTCAACCTGCTAAGTGTGCGGAGGGTCAGAACAGAACCGTCACTGTCGCTGAGTTGCTCTTGCCGGCTCTGCCACTCACTAGCCACCCGTCCTTGGGAGAGTAATTCAGCCGCTCTGAGCCTATTTCCTTATTCATAAAATGAGGACAACGCTAAAATCTATCTCCAAGGGTTTCCGTGCCTTACACGAGGTAACACGAGGGGCACGCTTAACTAGGCGTGTAGTCTGTCCTCCATAAAGGCTTCCTCAGCATTCGGAAGGCCCTTACCGCAACGCTTCCCAGGTTTAATTCTCGTTTTGTTTCTTCTTGTCTAGCAAATTACAGTCAACAGTGAGAGATGACCAGGTCGTCAGACGCAATATGCTTCTCATTTGTGCTTTGCTGAAACAGTGGTAACGCATCCATCTATCAGCTGGGAAACTAGTTTAATTAATTGGCTTCCCTGAGCGGTACCTTCTGGGGTAGATCTGGAAATTTCTTAGGACACCAATATCCACGGGTAAGCAATCAGGCACTTTGTCCAAACAGAGCGGATAGCAGTTTCTGCTGTCGGGAGGGGACAGGCAAGCTCTAGTCAGATGCTAGAGAGTTCCAGGAGCCCTCCAGGAGTGAGGGAGAGTTCGAACCTCCCCACATGCCTGCCGATTGTTCACAAACGCCTGGTTTCCTCCACATCGTCCAGGGGATGGAAGCTCTGGTGCGATGATGTGCAGCGTGAAGAGCTCGGTGTCACGTTCGGCCTTCCCTGCGCCATATCCAGTGGCGGTGAGGTTCCTCCCGGCCTGACTTGTAAGACAATTCCCATGATTAATGAGTGGTTAGGACAAGAGAGCCATGACCGGAAGTGGGGAAGCAGAGAGAGAGCGACTGGAGTGGAAACTGCCAAGAGGTGTGTGGCGAGCAGTGGCAGATGTACGGTGACAGGCTGCAGGGGACAGCGCTGACTGTGAGAGGAGAATGAAGGGCCACTTTTCAAAACAGAAACACAAACCCATCAGCCAGTGTTCCCATAGAGCTGCTCCTCTCCTATGAGTCAGAACAAATGTCAGAAGTGAAGATGAGGCTCGCCACAGAATTTCTAAAATAAACAAAGATCCGTTTTTTTCCCAAGATCCCATCGTGCACAAGACACAAGGTGTTTCAGGGCTCCCTGAGGAAACGCAACCAACAACTGATAAGATCTTATACTACATTTTATACTATATTGGTTATGTTTGCATTAAGGAATTGGCTCATGCATTTGTGGGTGCTGGCAAGTCCAGACTCTGTAGGGCAGGCTAGAAACTCATGTGAGACTTGATGTTGCAGTCTCGAGTCTGAATTCTATAGGGTGGGCCAGGAGGATGGACAGTGAGGCAGGATTTCTCCCCTGAAACCTTGGCCCAAGGCAGGATTTCTATGTTATCATCTTTTTTTTTTTCCAGAGAGAGAGAGAGAGAGAGACCATGCGCAGAGGAGAGAGGCAGAGGGAGAGAGACAGAATCTCAAGTAGGCCCCAGGCTCAGCGTGGAGCCTGATGTGGGTCTCGATCCCATGACCCTGGAATCATGACCTGTGCTGAAATCAAAAGTCAGATGCTCAACCGACTGAGCCACCCTGGTGCCCTCTATGTTATAGTCTTAAGATCGAATTTCAGGAAGCCTCAGGTTGTGCTCTTAAGGCCTTCAACTGATTAGATGAGGCCCACCGACATCATTGATGATAATCTCCTTCGCTTAAAGTCAGGTGACCGTAAATGTTACATATGCCTCTAAACTATCTTCACAGTAATACCTAGACTAGTATTTGACCAACCAACTGGGCACCATAACCTAGTCAAGCTGACACATAAAATTTAACCATCACACAAAGGAAACATTATCAAGAAATGTTTATAAAACAGAAGGACAGGTTAATGAAGGTGATGGACATGTAGTTCAAGTTCATCAATGAAAGAAGGAAGGAAGGAAGGAAGGAAGGAAGGAAGGAAGGAAGGAAGGAAAGAAAGGAAAAACCCTTAGCATATATTAGAAGACAATAGCTGTGTTTTAGCTAGTGCCTACACTATGCTGTATGCTTACATAAAATACCTCAGTTAATCCTCACAACTCAGTGAGATAGCTACAAAAAAATCCTCTTTTATAGAAGAGGAAATGAAGATCTGAAGCACTGGAGTGCTTTTCCCAATGGCACTCAATCCATAGGTGACAAGCCTTAGCCTAGAACTCTCTTCTGTCTGACTATGGAACTTTCAGTCACTGCAGACTCCCAGAGTGAGACTGGAAAGATTCACATGTCAGAGTTAAAAATCATAAATTCAGCTCTAAGGGCTATTAGTTCTTCTTTCAAACTTACTATATGCCAGGCACCGTTCAAAGACCTTTACCTATATTAACTCCTGCGATCCTAGCAATAACCTTACGACGGATGCACTGTTACGTCCATCTTGCAGATAAGGAAGCAGGCCTATGCCTTGCCTATGCAGCAAGGAGCAAGAATATTTGGAGCAAAATCATAAAATAGGAAAATGTTTCTTCTGTTGCCCAAGCACTCCTATCTGTCCCTGATGCCCAGTGCTTTTATGAGTAGTGCTACCAGATGGAAAACCTCATCGCGGTCTGCCCTGGATAGCCCTAGCGGCGAGAGAACAAGACTGAACATCTAAAGTCCTCAGCACTAGCCTCTGCTCCAGCACTAAATGACTTCTCTCTAGGCCCCAATTTCCCAATCCTTAAATCATAGGTATTGAGGGGCGCCTGGGTGGCGCAGTCGGTTAAGCGTCCGACTTCAGCCAGGTCACGATCTCGCGGTCCGTGAGTTCGAGCCCCGCGTCGGGCTCTGGGCTGACGGCTCAGAGCCTGGAGCCTGTTTCCGATTCTGTGTCTCCCTCTCTCTCTGCCCCTCCCCCGTTCATGCTCTGTCTCTCTCTGTCCCAAAAATAAATAAAAACGTTGAAAAAAAAATTTAAAAAAATAAATAAATAAATAAATCATAGGTATTGACTGCACATTATCCTGGGTTCCAAGCACTTTGTCCCCGAGGAGCTGATGGTTAAGACGAAGGACAGGTTGGTAACTATTATAAATAAACAAGATGAAAAACAGTATCAGCAGAGGTTTCTCTCTAGAGACCTCACCAGAAAATATGTGCCGAATACCTTTCTGTGGGTTTGAATCCTAATATATCCGTTGGAATAGGGTTTAGCTGTGTGTACAGAAACCAGACCATAGTAACGTAAGCAAGCAGTGACTTTAAAAATGCAACCAAGTTGGGAAATTCACGGTCCAGGCTGGTACTGCTTTTCCACAAAGGCTCCTTCCAGCTCTGCTCTCTGCTTTCCGCCATCTTCAGCCTGTGGCCTTTTCCTTTCTGATATCCAAGATGGTCTCAAAGGCGGCTGTTCCGCCACCAGGTATTACTTCCATGGCTAAGCCTGAGGAACGATACGTGCAAGCAGAGTCTGGCCCTTTTTATCAGATAACTAGCCTCACTGGACACCCTACTTGGTATATTTCTGATTGTATCACATCGGACAGAACTGTGTCAAATACATAGGAACCAAAGCTCCAAGGCACCTCGGAAAGTTGAACTTCTAGCTGGCCACATTTCTGCTCTGGGTAAAAATGATTCTTTAGTAAGTATGCGAAGGAGAGTATCTTTGGAGTAGGCGAGTAGCAGTGTTGGCCACACCCAGTTTCACTGCCAATAGCTCTGCAACCTTGACCAGGTTAGGTCACGTCTATGAACACAGGCACGAAGTCAGACAGCTCTGGCTCAACCGCGCCCGGTTTTGTGAACCTAGACAAGGTTTTGTGACCTCATCTTGTCACGTATGATAATTTCAGGATAGAGGACCCACCGTCATCCTTATTTTACAGATAAGGAAACCGAGGCTCAGGGGAAGTAGGAAATTTGTTCAGGATCACACTGTTCATCAATAGTGCAGCCACAGCCCAAACCAAGGTGTTTCAAAGTCTTTGTTTGAAAGCACTGCCTGTGTTGTGCCAATCCCAGGTCAAACCACAAAGGAAGGGCACCCGAAGGCATAATGCCTCCTTTTCCCTGTTCACTGTAGCCTTTGCAAAGTAAGGTTGACCAGTTGAACAGGTAAGGCAATGGGATCACACACACACACATGATTTATCAACTGCACGGACACAAGCAGAGTCAGTGGGAGAAGGAATAGGTCCGAAGTATCCCTGAAGGTCCCACACATAGTTATACAACACCTCCTGGTCCTTTTTCTTTTGATTCCACCCAGGTCCCCAGGGCTGTTAGTTCTGCTCTCTGGACAGTCCCACGGTGCTGCTTCCTTGACAAATTAGGCTGGTGCAGGGTCCCCCTTTTGTCATTAGGCTGTAACACTATGGGTTGTGGTTGGACATCCTAGAGCCACCTTGTTTAGGGGTCCTTCCTGAGACATAACCCTCATGCTAGTTGCTTTTCTTCCAAGGGAGCTGCAACCCCAATTATGTTTCTGTGATCGGAACTATGCAAATGACCAGATGTTTGTTTCTCCTCATATCTCACAGATACCAGTTGGGGTTAAATTGACTTATTTTTTCATCGCCATTGTATTTTTGGCTCTGAGTTTCGGTGCAAGTTTGTATTTTCTCAGATTGGTAATTATTTCAAAAGCACTATTTAACCTTGTATGCGATGATATATTTTATTATCGCTTTTTCCTATCATTGTTCTCTCCAACACAGGCAAGTAAAAGTAAAATGATTCACTCAAGCTCACACAGCTTATTCGTGGCAGAATGGAAACTGGAAACCTTTCCTCATACTCACAGTGTTGTTTTGCACAATGTTTCACTATATTCTTGGTACAAAGGCCAATTTTCCAGTTAGTTTTTTGACCATTCACAAATATCTTTTTCTCATAAAATTTTTTAATGTTTACTTTTGAGAGAGAGAGAGATAGAGTGTGAGCAGGGGAGGGCGGAGAGGGAGAGGGGGGACACAGAATGGGAAGCAGGCTCCAGACTCTGAGCTGTCAGCACAGAGCCTGACTCGGGGCTCAAACTCAGGAGCCATGAGATCATGACCTCAGCAGAACTCTGAGGCTTAACCGACTGAGCCACTCAGGCACCCGACCCTTCACCAATATCTGAATGTAAGTATCTCTCTCATACCAACACCTTGAAAATTCTGCAGTGTCCTCTGTGTTTTAATGCCACCAGATTAAAAAATCAACAAGAAACCTCAAATATATTTAAGATTGCTAACATCACATGCCTTGGACTGAAATCTTACATAAACAACATACTTCCAGTGTGTTTAGATAATAAGATGCTCAGAGGATGGAGAACTTGACCTTCTTGATTTGGTCTCATGTCTCCAACCTGGTAACTTGTCTCATTAGCATAAGAGGCTGACCAAAGGGGGTTTTTTTCCCCCCTTGGGCAATAGATCCAAACGACTAGACAAATCACATAAGATTTCACTTTGGCATTAAGATGGGCACCATGGTGACAACTTTTGAATGCAAATGCGCTTGTTCAAAGTCCGCCCGTGTATATGTAATAGAGGGTGAATATTTTTCACTGCTAAGACTCAGTTGTGCTATTACTACACCCTAATTTACCTCTGGAGGGAATATTTTCAGCAATTTATGACTGAATTGAAAATGAAAATAAAATATTTCCTAGTGATGACAAGTGGAATTCAGTCAAATTCAAGTCCAGAAGAAAAATGACACTGCACCACAACCATAAACTCTTAGAGAAAGACAATTTCCAACAATGTGATTTATGCTCATAACATTCTAGAATCCTGTCTTTTCCAACAAACCTTTGCAATCATTTGAGAACGGCAGGCCTGGAATGCACATTATTCTCTAAACATGGCATTGTCCACTTGAATGCCACTGTAAATAAAGGAACCACCGCAGTGCCTGACACATGGGGTGCCAGAGGGCAAGTTACCTCAAAATTAACTTCTGTCTAATATGATTAGCAGTAGGTAGCTGCGGATGACTCAACACCTCCGACGCTCCAGGAAGACCTAATTGCTTCTCTTCAAGAATAATATGCAGAGACTCTGAGCATGAAGTTGCTTTTTTGGACTCCTAAGATTTCTGAATCTCTCCCTTCTTTTAAAGGAAAATAATTTAACAAACACAATCTCATTCCAAAAAATTGGCCAT